>NC_137789.1:22984524-23209397 GCF_963383645.1 Muscardinus avellanarius | reverse complement strand
GAAAGGCACTTTGCCAATTCTCACAGATGACCCAAGAGTGTCGTAGATAAGCTAATCTTCTTTTATCTCTGTGCTTTGACACCCTGGAATTTACCACAGGCCAAGGGTTGAGGAAGAGGCTCACTCTCTCCATATCATTCCACACATCACCCCTTCCTTTGCTAAGTCTGAGTGTCTAAAGTGGATTTATGAGAGCTTCAACATCTAGGTAGCCTAAAGAACAAACCATAAAGATAACACCCAGGCCAGTTCTTATTGGCCATTGGCTATCTTCTGCTGCTAAGCGTCACCAGTGGAACATAACAATTTCTGCACAAAACCAGATTCTTGGATGAGAGTCAGCCTGCCACGAAGCCATGTGGAAGGGCGTGGAGTTTGGATCACTACCACCGAAGGGTCAGTGATCACAAACACAAAACCAAGTTGGCAAGTTTTTCATTTAGAAGACTTGTTCGCTTTCAAAGAGAACAATATGGCAGGATAAAGAGAAAAAAAGAAAGGAAGTATTGTTTGCATTACATGTAGCCATGTGTATTTGCAAGATGTCTCCTAAGATGTGTTAATACCTGAGGCTGAAAATAGCTCGACATCCTTTGTGCAAGGCTTGTCCCATAATACAATTTGGAGAAGAAATTGTATTGGTCTTCCTTCCCAGTGGCTGTCCCTTTGGTCGGCTATTAAAATGAAATGGGTGTGTTTATATAATCTTGGCATTCAGGAAAAAAAAAATTATGCAATTCAGTATAATTTTCCCAAAGGAGTTGAGATTGAACAGAAACCAACTGCACATCTGGGTCTGGGTCTGCTTCAGCCTCTGATGCAAAAATGAAGATGAATTCCAAGTGGTCAAGCATCTCAAGTGGTCACCCCTGACAAGTTTTTCCCGTGCTGGAATGGAAAGCTTAAAATTGTTTTTCTGGAATATAAATTACAATCAGCTGGTGCTAGTTCTGTTACTTTTAAGACCTTCCAGTGATCACAAAACAGTCTTTTATTACTAATTGAATACACATGAAAAGAAAAATACCCTTACACCTTCCCATGCTCTTAAGTGGAATGGAAATTTTGATCAAGCTTGGGTGTGCCCTGGTGTCTTTTAATATGAGGCAATGATCAGATATGACCATCTTCTCATTCCTGTTTATGATTAGCATGAAGAAGAAATGGTCCCATGAGAAGTGATGCAAATGCTGTTATCTTTTTAAACCCTATTTTAGTCACTTATTTCTGCTCTACATTTGAATAATGCTTAGAGATGTAGTTATCAGATACATAAATTAAGAAGTTAATTCATCGTCTATTTCCTTGTTTTGCCATTGTGCAGTGATGTGTCAGTGCTTTACATGAGTAAGAGGGAATAAGTAGGAAGTCTGTTTAATTAATTAATTAATTTTTATGGTATGAGGGATTGAACCCAAGGGCATTCTACCTCCAAGGCACACTCTAGCCCTTTTTATTTTTTGTTTTGAAACGGTCTCACTCAATTGCTGAGAGTCTTGCTACATGCCCGAGCCTGACCTCAAATCTGTGATCCTCCTGTCTCATCTTCCCAAGGATCTGAATTACAGGTATGCACCACCATGCCCAGCTAGAAGTCTACATCAATGCTCGAATTTGGATAAGCATATTTGATGCATTGTTGCAGATTTCCAGAAAGCAGAGTGTTGTTTCCTATGTGTCTGAGATTTCAATGCTTCATTTTAGGGCAGCTCATAGGAGATGAACAGTCTGGCCCAGTGGGGGATTCACTTCCTCCAAAAAGACACTTGGTTAAGCAGATCACTTGAGTGTAGACAACATACACACAAACACATGACAGCACAAGACTAAGTGAACTTCTCCTGTGTGAGTGATTCCCTCCTAAAGGATACTACCAAGATTCAGAGTTGAACTTTGCACTTGTTCTCTACTTGCACAAAGACTAGGCCATTTTGTCCTTTCAGTGGTGGAGAAGGGCAGAGTATGATAAAGAGTAAGCCAGTAGGCTTCCCTCTGCTGCAAGGACTCAGATAAATAAGATCAGTAGCCATAACATTTTCTTTAGCCAAGCCAGGCATCCCAAAAGCAAATTCCTGTGTACATGATAGCACGGTGCCCTCATTTTTAGTCAAAATATATTTTTAGTCCAGTCGTTATGGTGTCACTGTAAATGCAAAGCATTCCCTTAGTACCATTTGGTAGCAAAGCAACGTGGAGAGGAACTTAGGCCCTAAAAGTACATTGTGCTTATCTCTGATTGGCCGTGTTGCCCACTCTGTGCTCCCAGGGTAGGAATAAGCTTGAGTTCAGATAGAATCAAGGACAAAGTTATCATCTTGGATACCTCCAGGGTGTTTTTGTGTTACAGCCCTCAACAGAAATATGGCGGAGGGTGCCTGGATGCTGCTGATAATATTTAATGACCTGGAGGGAGGCCCTGACTCTGTACTATCAAGCTCAGGAGAAATAAAAAGTTGTAGGTCAGCTTCCAAATGTAAGCTCCAAGCAGCATGAAAGGGAAAGAGAAAAGGCTCAAGCATTCTTCAGAAAGGAGAAACCAGTTTGCACCCAGCTGTCGTGAGCAGAAGTAAATAGTGACAGGAGATTATTTTCTCATTAGGCAACTGAGACTTATCTCAATTGTCTTACTATATACATACTGTGCCTCAAGCACTTGGGTGGGGAGGTTCTCTAGAATTAAGAGTTCTTAATAATTGCAGGCTACATCAGCCACCTGCACTGGGCAGGTGTCTTCACACTTCCAGTTTAAACGGCAGTGTACCTTCTGTGTCCCCAAGCAAAGACGGCAAGGCTGCCTTTGCTTGTCCTGTGTTAATGATCACATTCTAATCATCCTCTTAGCAGCACCTTAAGTTTACAGGGACTTTTTATAGTCTTAAAGCTCACTCCTATATTATCCAAATTCAATTTCAAGAAACAGCTGGTGGTACTAGCAGGGCAAATACCTTCATTTCTCTTTGCCAAATATAGAAATCAAGGCACCGATTTCCCCAAGGCCCAGGAACTGCATTATTCTAGAATTGAAAGGGTCCTATGAAAATTTATTTCAGCCTCTCAATTTTATAGATAAGAAAATGGAAGAACAGAATTATCACATTGAGGGTAGTAAGGGAGATAGAACTGAGATTCTGCTGGACTTGGATTCCAGTGCTCCTTAAACGGTAGCACCACACTCTCCAGTGGAGAGGTATTTCCCTTCATTTGAGGGCTTTCTTGTGCTCACAAGAGTCCAGGCCTGCAGATGCTGTGAGCAGGGGCTGCTTTTATTTTGGTCACTCTTGACCTGTCATTTCCTAGTGCAGTCTCCATTCCTTAACAGGCACACAATAAATATTTGGTGGATGAATATATGTCTTCTTATAGATACCAGGCATTTTTAGGAATACAGCTGCTGACATTTGGCTTAAGTGGACAATCTCTAGGCCAGACACAGTAGAGAAAGTGTTGTCTCTATGCCAGTCTTCTCTGTGAAATGACACAATATACCCAGCAGAAGCTCAGAACCCTACTTTGAGACACATGTGGGAAAGGGTTCTGAGACAAGTCGGTTGAATCACTATAACCTCAGTCCTTTAACCTTGAAGGTACAGTCCCTGTTGAGTGTGATTCCAGAGCCCATCAAAAGCCCGTCCCAAATTCTATACTGATATCTCTCCTACCCTCCCTCAAGTTGACTCATCATCAAAAGTGCTGGTTCTCACCAGGGGGTAATTTCAAACTGTGTCTCCTTTACCCCCAGCAAGATAAAGAAAGCCACTGTCACAGACAGGTGCTACAGCCTTCAGGTGCTTTTTGGCAGAAATGAGGTCAATAACGGGTGAAGGAAGACATTAATGGTCTCTGTTTGAAGGCAAGTCATTTGGCAGAGAAGTTAAGCAATTGGGGCTGAGTGACGCTGGGCGGTAATGGCTTCATTCGCCTCAGCCATGGTTCATCAGGCTGGTTCACTTCCACTTTCTTAGATGATCATCATGACTTGATGGTGTAAGTAAAAAGATTTTATTTTTGGCCTAAGAGAGGGAGATCAAAGTTTGGAGTGGCCACATGGTAAAGTCAAAAATCCAGGAGGAGCTTGTACTAAGTTCTTCTGAATCTAAGTCTGTTGTTCTCCCCATTTTTCTAAGGACATTGGATCCTAGGCAGGTCAAGGCTGTTTTGTCTCCAATCTCTACTGCATTAGCTGGTGTGGGTTGTCTGCTGGGCGGGTTGACGCTGAACTCTGGCAGCTGCCTATTCCTTCTATGGTCCAAAGAACTGCTGATCCTAAAATGGGAAACTTCTGTGTGAACCCTACCTTTTGGTCTTCTGCAATTTATTCCTCTTGCTTTTCAAATTCACAATATTTTGCTGTAAGCTTCACAAAATTGTTGAAGTTGAAATTCCAATTAACCTTGGCGATAAGTGCTGTAACTATAGGGGAGTTTATATTCTTTGTGAAATGAGAATGAACCTCAGATGTTACTGGAATTTGCTGAAACTGGATGGGGATCAAGATGTGGATGCTGAAGTTGACACCACTCAGTTGTTTAGATCAGAAATACAGGGAAAAAAAGCATGTTTTAAAGCAAATATGATTATTTTTTATTATAAGGACTGTTTTCATTAGCAGTGGCTCCTTACAATCCTTTCATTTTATTTTAAATATATATATGTATGTGCATATATACACATACAAATATGTAGGCATATGTATATACATATACATTATTTTTATTTTACTTTGTCTCTAAGTGCAAATTAGGCATCAGTAGATCAGTAGAATGAGCTGGTCATTTGCTTTCATGAATTAAATAAACAATAAAATTTCAATAGGTCTGGACATATCACAAATAAAACCTGGTTCTAGGTGTAGCTGCATGTGGAATTTCACATTATATTGATATTAGGCCTGGACTCATGGAGAAAATACATAGTACTTCTTCCTTGGCACTTCATTTTAAAAATAATTACTGTCTTTTGGTAAAAGCTGGATCCCGGTTTCCAACCTCATTTAGATCTTAGTCCTGCTATATTAATGGAACCTTTGAGACATTAATTATTGAATATGGTCTGAGCATCTCAGGTGAGATTAAACCACATTAGCCAGGCATGGGTTATAAGCCCAACCAAGATCTTCTTACTCTCTAGGTATGTATGGGCTAGTTATGAAAGGGCAGAGACATAGCCTGATGGTTTTAGTCCTTGTTGATGGCTAATCCATCACAGCATTCTTCCCACACACTCTGCAAGTGGCCTCGTAATCTTCACCTGATCAGCCAGATACAACTGAATTGGCACATTAGAGGAGACCCACTGAGCACAGCTGGAGGCATCTGTGAGGTAAAGCTAAAGAGAATGCAGAAGCAAGCACTGAGCCCCAGGGACATGAGGTGCCTCCTGGGCTCCAGAGATGAATCTTCTGGAAAGAGGAAGGTCTCCAGTGTTTCTCAGTATAGCTAGAACGTGGAGAGATGGAGGGAAACAGAAGAAGCCAAGGAGAAAACATATGCATGAAAAAGAATGAGGAAATGAATATGGAATAAAAAGAGGGTTATTAGCCTTGGGGTTGGAGAGTAGGGGGCTATTCTCATTTCCTGGGAGTTTCATTTGGAAACTTCACCTATGACAGTACATTCCGATTCAGAAATATGAAGGGTGGAGAAACAATGATTTCTGGTCAATACATACCCACTGGCACTCTAGAATAAGCCACTGGCACTCTACAATAAGCCATGACCATTCTGGAAGGAATGTGATTCTGAGTCATAGCATTCACATAAAAAAAATGGGTAAGATAAAAAGGACTTCAAAAGGCTATGGAAACTTCCTTCCACTAAGCTCATTAAACGAACCACTTCCATATAGACTCTTTGGATTCACTATGAGCAAACTTGATGGTCACCTTCTTTATTTCTTCTAAAAATAAAACGAAAAAAGCTCCAGGTTTCTTGCACTTTTAAAAGACGAATGAAATAATCAGCCAATGTATTTGTCTTTTACAGTTTGGGTATATACCTGGCTTGAGGCAGAACTGGCGGAGATGACCTCATCACTTCCCTTTGAGCAATACGAGTCTATAAATTTTCACACTGAATTGGGCAACAGTCAGCATCCTGTTTTGAACATCTGCACAATTAGATTGACAGGTGAGTGATTCTGATTGCCTGATGTATCCCTGCTGGCTCCAACCTTTATCCATTAGGAATGTGAATTACTTCACATTCTTTTTCTACCTAGACAAAAATGAAACATCAAGACTGACTGAAAATAATGGTGTAAAATTCATTAAATTCTCTTGTCATCACCAGAGTAACACATGTTTATGTAGTATCATTTTTCTAGAAAATGTGAAACAAGAGAATCTTGGAAAAGTAATGAATCAGAATTTATCTGGTTTTGGGGAGCTACATGATCTTAAGCAGGCAAGTTACCTAGCAAAAGTTCCTTTGAATTTTGAAGTAGGTGTAGGAAGCCGTCACATGCCACCATACCATACCATACCATACCATACCATACCATACCATACCATACCATACCATACCCTGTTACCTCTAGGTGGGCTCCTTTGGGTCCTCTGTAACATTACTCTTAGCTACATTTGTTTAAAAAATGATTACAAAAAAGAATCTGAGATATGTGTTGAATGGGTGAGTTTCTGGATTGGATTCTCCCACTGTGGTTTGTAAATCTATTTTACCCCCATCTGATAGCACATGAGTCCTAAATTCATTTTCCATGAGAGATCTGGTAGAGTCCATGTGATCATGTAAACTTTAGTGATGATATAGAGTTTTTTTTTATAGAAAAAGAAAGACTTAAATAATAGAAAAAAGCAAATAATCCACATCACAACTTTAAAGTTTGCTGAATTTAATGAAACATGAATGTTAACATTAAAAATTAAGAAGCCAATACTATATTTTATTTTATTTTATTTCATTTTATTTTGGTGGTGGTACTGGGGTTCTTAGAAGCCCTTCTACCTCCGGGCTACATTCCCAGACCTATTTTTACATTTTTATTGGAAACAGGGTCTCCTAAGCCAGCGCACGCAGCTGGCTTAGAACCTGCGCGATCCTCCTGTCTCTGCTTCCCAAGCGCGGGGATTACAAGCGTGCGCCACCACGCCTGGCTATATTTTAAACCAATACTATTTTCTTAGGTCACTGTGGCATCAGCAGGCTTCCCCAAAGACAGCTGTTCCCCACCCCACCACTGTTCCTGTAATAAAACCCATAAATGTGGGTTGGCATTACTAAAGAACTGCTCTGCCTCTGGTAATGGAAAGGGCTTTGGAAATGGACATAAATTTGGGAACTAATGGGGCTCACTTTCAATGCAAGATCTCCCCCTTTCTCACTGTGTGGCACTAGGCAGTTTTCTTCAGTCTATCAGCCTGGGTTTTCTCATTGATACTCTGTGAATAAAAATTTACCAGTCTCACAGAGTTACTGCAAACACCGCATGGGGTGCTATATGTATTGGACCTAACCCAGTATTTGGTCCCTGGTGGGTCTACAATAACCCGTAGCTATTACTCTTATAAAAGCTGGATGCCCTAAGAATGCATTTGATAATCGCGGAAAGATCTGACATGACTGGCGACGAAACTGTGGTGTCTGAGCCTGATGGGTGGGTGTCAGCATATTGGAACTTTCTGTCTGAGATATAGTTAGGAATGGAATTTTCTGGGGGACTTTTTGGGGTCTGTTCATCTCTGAGCATGGCCTGTTTCCTGTTTCTTAGCTATTCCTCTCCCTTCTTTCTTCTGAAACCTAGCCAACCTTCTTTTTCTTTCCAGCATCTTAAAAAGAAATAATAAAAGCTGAAAGTACCACTCCCTGAGCCTATTGAGATGAGAACATTTTCTTCCATTGCCCCTGAGGCAATGTGTCCTAAGCTGGTAGGGTACTGTATGCTCCTTCTAACTGGGATACCAGAGTGGTGGGATCAGGAATCTGTGAGTCTGAAGGGGATTTTTTAAAAATATATTTATTTTTATATAGACTTTTATTGGTCTCAGATCATAATGTAGTTCAGAGTGATAAGGACATCCTGCACACAGTGCTTGGTGAACTTTACCCCCTCACTCCCTCTGCTTCCCCACACACGATATTAAGATTGGAACTGGGAATGTCACCTGTCAATGGAAGTGTTTCCTTTATTATCCCCCTCCTTTATCCCTCTCCCTCACTTCACTGGAGCTTCTCCTCCATTATCTAAAGTTCTTGTATCCTGGTTATTCCTTAGCTTCTGCATGTGAAAGAAAACACATGAGCCTTCACTTTCTGTGACTGGCTGATCTCACTTAATGATCTTTGGGTCCATCCATTTTCCAGTAAATGACATAATTTTGTTCTTTTTTTATTGCTGAGTAGAATTCTATTGTATGAATATGTCACAATTTTGTAACGTATTCCTCTGTTGATGGATACCTACGTTGCTCCTACAATTTGGCTATTGTGAATCTTGCTGATATAAACATGTATATGCATGTATTACTATAATATTCTGATTTAAGTCCTTTTTTTGTGGTACTGGGGTTTCTGAAAGTCCTTCTACCTCCGGGCTACACTCCCAGACCTATTTTTACATTTTTATTTGGAAACAGGGTCTCCTAAGCCAGTGCGCATGGCTGGCTTGGAACCTGCGCGATCCTCCTGTCTCTGTCTCCCAAGTGTGGGGATTACAAGCGTGCGCCACCACGCCCGGCTGATATCAGTCCTTTTGGAAAGCCACCCAGGAGTGGCATAGCTGGATTGTATAGTAGATCCATTTCCGGTTTTCTGAGGAATTTCTGCACTAATCTCAGGTAGTAGCTGTATTAATTTGCAATCCCACTAATAGTGTCTGAGTTCCTCTTTCCCCACCTCTGAAGGGGGCTTTTGAAAGGAGGAAGAAAAAAAGCAGGAGAGTTTGTTGTATCTCATTTCGTGATCAACACTTGTAATAGCAGCAAAATCTCACAGACTCCACCAAGCATGGTAAAGAAGAGTGGGAGAGGCACAGGAAGTGCCCACCACAGTGTCTACATTTAAAATCACCATTGGGTTTCTTTTGTAGGAATTCCATCTGGAACCACCAATCTGCACCTACCAGGTTGAATATAGCCTGGAAGGCAGGCTGAACATCTCACTTGTGCCCTGGATCTAGCACTTACTATCTACACGACCCTCCACATTTTTCCCCCTGAGCTACAAAACTGAGTTGTGTTAAGTCTTTTTAGCATATGTAAGGTACTTTGTGCTTGGCATATCAGAAACAATCAGCAAAACTTAGTACCTAGTACTAAGAGAATGACTAAGGAAGTATGTTCTTGAAACCAATAGCAAAAATGAAAAATGAGAAGTGAGAACAAAGAGCTACAGAGACTGAAAGGAAATAGTTTATTGACGACAAGAGTCACAATAGTGCTGGGAGTTAGAGGGAAACCCTCAACTTGATATTCATCATCTCTCCCTCCTGACAAACACCTGGCGTCTGGGTTTTTATGAACCTATATAACTCATGATATCACTTTGTAGCAAAGAGGAAAGGAAGAGAGGATGAAGGGAAGAGGGATGTTTAGGAGGCTCTGTCTCCAGGGGTTTTTCTCATTGATGTTTTAGTTTCCTGGGATTGTAATTTACCTTTTGTTTGTTTTCCCTGATGTTCTAGAGAGAAATGGGAAAAGTTGATTCGTGTGGGAGTTGGACTCACCGGACATTCTGGTTCATGGAAAAGCCTCTAGTAAATATGTGGCCTGAACAGTCAGACTTCCTACTCAGGCTTAACCTGATGTTGGCCCAGAAGAATAGGGAAATGACACAGGAAACTCTGCTTTTGTGGATTAATTTAAATCCTGTGTTCTTGATAGATACAGATTTGCCATTGGAAAAAGGAACATAGTCATGGGAAGGACTGACTGAGCCTGTGAGTAGTTGTACACTTATCTATTATAAAAATAAGGGAAGAAATAATAAAGGGATGATAATAATAGCTGCTAATTACAATGACAGGCTCCATGCTAAGAAACTTATAGACATTGTCTCTGATCCTCCAAACAGTGCTTCAAGGGAGGTAATGTGATTCCTACTCTCCAAATGCAAATAGAGGCCCAAAGACATTAAAGTCACATGCCAAAGGTCACAGTGTGTAGTACAGATGGAGTGAAACTCAGGCCCATGGCAACAATAAAAAATTTTTGTTTATGACATCACCCTACAAAACTGTGTAGAATGATCTTCAGAAAGTCCGATTTTTTTCCAAGTCATGAAAATCTGCTTTTGATTGCTTTGGAGCCTCTGGCCGTTCCTTTTGTTTCCTTCTGGCTTGAAGCCTGCAACCAGTGGAGATGAGGACTCTAAGGCAGTGATTTCAGAGTTTCTGAAGACTATCATAAACTACAATTAGTTTACAATAATGAGCAAGAAACAAATACTTTTTAAGAAAACCATCCATTCACTTAAAATGATTTTTAATTTTATAATGACTAGGATATAATTATAGCAGAACAGAGCTATTTAGTTAGAAAAAAAATAACTTCAAAGATGAGAGCCCATTTACTGTGTATTTGCTCCAGGGTTCTAATTACTTTGAAAACTACCAAAACTTCATATGCGATTAGTAACAGCATTCAGTAACAGCTTTGAGGGAAGTTGAACAAATCTTTTTTTTTTAAAGCTCTATGAGGGAAATAAATAATAAATGATAAATGTGAGGGGTATGTATACATGATGTCATCATTACTTTTTCACTTTATTGCCAGCTTGGTTTTCCCATGCTAGAAAAATGGAAAATAATACCAAATGTGTCTTCATGTTCATTTTTTTTAAGTGAGACCAACAAAACAAGACTGGTTAAGAACAATAAACATGGTACTGTTTTTCTGTAATATATTAGCGAGTCCTGGTAGCTTCAATTTGGTTTCATTACATTTTCAATATGTGCATGCATCAATCCATCTTCTTTTCTTCCCATAGTTGAGATTTATGCACTTTATTAATCACCCTGTGACAGTCATCTCAGCAGTTTTATTTAGCAGAGTAAACCAGTCAAAGCCCTTCAGACTTCTGGGGATGTCACATGGCAAACTTTGGATTCTTGGCAACTTGAATTACTCTTGCCAATACAAGATTTTTTTTTTTAAGAGTGATCCATCTTAGGGCCATTTAATATATCGCATCTGCCCCTGCTCTTTTCTTAATTGATAGGTTGAAAGAGAGACACGCTCTAGACACATGTCCCCCTTAAGCAGCCTTGGCATGTAGCTTCCTCGATATCAGCTGCTCAGAATGGCAGGCAGTTAAATGCTCTGTCTTCCAAATGTAACACGAAGGATATGAAGGGCGGATGTGGCATTCAGCAGGCCTCCGTTCTCCAAAGGGCTTTGATAAGCAAGGGCAAGCTGCCCTGCATTCACTGCATGTTGCGGCCAGGTGTGAGGCACTGGCCACTGGTGCTGGATTCTCAGCCTGACCAGAACTGGGAGTTGCCAACACAGCACCAAAGCTGTCCTCAGTTCCAATTCGTGTGTGTGTGTGTGTGTGTGTGTGTGTGTGTGTGTGTGTGTGTGTGTTGTATGGCTGGGGATACTGGCAATTGCACCCAGGGGTACCCACAGCCCTTTTAAGAATCTTTTTGGTTTTGTTTTTGAAACAGGGTCTCGTTAGGTTGCTTACAGACTTGCTTACTTGCTGAGCCTGTAATCCTCCTGTCTCAGCCTCCCAAGTACTGGGATTACAGGAGTGTGCTACTCTAGTGCACTTGTTCTAATTCTTGGTAATGCTGTGTGTGTGTGTGTGTGTGTGTGTGTGTGTGTGTGTGTGTATTGGGGGGCACTGGGGATTGAACACCCAGGGACATTCAACCACTGAGCTACATCCACAGCCCCTTTTATTTTTTATTTTGAGATGGGGGTCTCACTAAATTGCCACAGCTGGCCTCAAACTTGCAATCCTTCTGTCTCACCTTCCTAAGTTTTGGGAATAAAGTCATATGGCACCATACCCGGCAATAATACTGTATTTTTAAAAATCGGTTTTCTGATGTTAACTCCACTCTCTGGAAGAATATGGTTTGAACTTAATGTCATCTCAAATAATTTACAAATATTCTTTATTAAGCCCCCCAATAGCATTTCTGAGTTACCTGCCAGTTTCCCTTGAGATGCTGAGAGCAGAGAGTTACAATCCACATGTAGCTATAATAAGAAAGAAAGAAATTTACAAAACTTCAGTGAAGAGAAGGCATCTTCGGAGCCCTTTTGGTCCTGCCTGTTTCTCTGATCAAATGTAAGGGAGCTGGGTGGGCACTTACCACGCTGGAGAACTTTCTCAAATAAGAAAGATACAAGGACCCGGGAAGCTGGCAGAGGGTCAGCTAAGGAAGAATTATAGCTCTTATATAACAGCGTGGCACAGGAGACCACAAATAAAAAATGACCAATTTGATATTAAGAAAATTTAATAAGAAGCTCAGAGAGGAAAATGGGTTACTGCAGTGCCATTCTAGGGTCTTTCAAATGCACTTGTGCTTCCAAAACCTTGGAATTAACAGCTCTTAGAGCTCTTCAGCCTCACAAGCTTATAAAGTAGCAGTGCAGTTTAAAGAGAGTACAAGTCTGGAAACAGACCTGCATGCCAGCCTTGACTTTGTGCTAAATGGTAGGGCTTTGGTCTGTGTCACTAAACCTGCCACACAGTAAGAGGCTGGAACAGATAGTGGTTACCAACCGGCCATCCTCGAAGGTGGAAGAGGGTCTCTGCTTCTTGTAAAACATCTAACAAAAGCCAGGCATGGTGGTGCATGCCTGTGATCCCAGGACTTGGGAGGCTGAGACAGGAGGATCGCAGGCTCTCAACCAGCCTCAGCAACTTAGTGAGGCCCTCTGCAATTTAGTGACATACTGTTTCAAAATAAACAATAAAAATCAGGCTGAGGGGTGTAGCTCAAAGGTAGAATGCCTCTGGGTTCAATCCCTAGTACTATAAAAATAAAATAAAATACCCAACAGATGTCCTAGACTTTCTTATAATAGGATTACACAGGGTGATCCAAACATCACATTTGTTTGTTTTGTGTTTAGATTATATAAACTGAGAGATCTAACTAGTTACTTCATGCCAACTCAATGCCTTCATTGGAGGAATACGGCTTTAGTGGTTATTCAAGTTAGTACTACTTACTAAGTGAAAATTGTAAAGAGACTATTTCAAAATAAAGGGGAAATGGGCTGGGCGTGGTGGCGCACCCTTGTAATCCCCGCACTTGGGAGGTAGAGATAGGAGGATCGCACAGGTTTGAAGCCAGCCGTCCTGGCTTAAGAGATCCCGTTTCCAAATTTAAAAAGTATAAAAATAGGTCTGGGAGTATAGCCCTGAGGTAGAAGGATTTCCAGGAACCCCAGTACCACCAAAAAAAAAAAAGGGGGGGGGGATGAAGTTTAAAATGAAAACTTGTGGCAACCAGTTTAGAAATGGTTTCACAAGTAGGCCTCTACCATCTTGTACACCATGAAGATGTATGACTTCAATGCACCAATAAAACAAATAATAATAAAAAGAAATGGTTCACAAAAATCTCACTTCAGGATTTCTATGACCACAGGTAGGTGAATGTGAAACACTTTCTTTAGTCTTTTCCCAGTGTCTTTTGCGTTTCAGTGGAGAACAGTCTTTATTCACTAACCCTATAGCTTTACTGCTCTGTTCCCTTTCAGTGCTGCACAGACCTGCAGGGAGAGCATTTTTACCAACCCTCCCAATTCTCCGGGTTTATGCCTCGCTTCACTGGCCTAATTATTTTAATAAGCATCTTAACGGAAATGCTCACTTACATTTATATTTCAATTTAATCGCGCACAGTTCCTAGTACAATGAGAACCTTAAAAGTCTTTGCCTATTTGTGAGAGGGTCTCACCAAGTCTATCAGAAATGCTGATAAATAACCAGACTTCACTTCACCCTTTCCTATGCACCTTTGTTTTTTCTTCCTTCTTGTTCTTTCTTTTCTAATTTTAATTTTTATATTTACTTATTGCTATATTTTATATTTACTATACATGGCAGTACTGGGGATCAAACTCAGGATTATTCTACTTCTGAGCTACACTTCCAGCCCTAATTTTTATTCTTTATTTTGAAACAGGTCTTCACTAAGTTGTGGAGGGCCTCACTAAGTAGCCGAGGCTGTCCACAAACCTGCCATCCTCCTGTCCCAGCCTCCCAAGTACTAAAATTACAAGGGTGCACCACCACGTCTGATTTTTTTTTTAGATTAATAACACGCATAAAAACAAGCCTAAGTTTCTATGATTTGACTGTTTAAATGAAGAGGAGGCAGAACATTCAGACTGTGGGAGAGCAGAGTTTGTGGATATAAATGAAAACCCAGCCTCATTCTTTGGGTCAGACTGAAGCCCTGGCTGTTCTGTTCTCACCATTTAGCAAACAGTTTTCTCAAAGAGAGAAAAACAGGAAGTGGAAAAAGGAATGACAGACCTTGTCACTTACTAATCATAGTCCCTTGGGACTGAAAAACAGAATTCCCCTTATGGTCTAATTATTCTTTGGTATCTTTAATAAAACCGGATCAGGCGAGTTTCCAGTGTCTGGCTGATGTTTCAGAGGCCTGGTTTCCCCGTGCCCTTCACTACAAAAGGAAATATTTACTAATTTCCTGGAGTTTTTCTTTTATCCTCCACATTTAGTTCCCAGAAAAATCTGTGGCATTTTTTTTAAGACTGATGGAAAAAGCTAGAATATTGGAGATCTAGATAAAGTGTCATGTGTTTTCCTTGCTTCGAGCCATGAAAGGGCACCTGGGAAAGGTGGTCATCAGGTCTGCGCAGAGCAGCTGACTGCTGACAACTGGTTAGGCACTTAGCCAAGGATTGAAGGCATGTTCCTGCTTCTCCGGGCAAAAGTAAGTATTTATGTCACTTCTCATCCATGATCCCACATGTAGGTCTACAAAAGAAGAAAAATGCTACAAGGTGATGCTGTAGAAACTGAATTCTATTCCCTGCTCTCAGTGGAATCAGGGGATCCTGAAAATCTCGTAAAATACATTTTGAACTCCTTGGAGCAAAAGCAGTATTCACAGATTCAAAGAATAACAAAACAGAACAAACACACAAACAAAACAATAGCTACCTCTGTTCAGCACAACTACTCAGTCAGGCTAAATTATAGTTTTCACACCATTAAACATGACTGCAGCAACAAAAGAATCCGACCTGGCAAATCGGGCGTTATTTTGTTTTACTTAAGTTGAGTTTGAAATTTTGCAAAGTTAAGAGGTATCTCCAATACCTCACAGGTGCCCGTGGAAGCATCCAGCTGAAAGTTGTCTAGTTACTGTAAGATTATCTAGCCCTCTTGATCTTGCAGGAGAGGCACAGAAATGTGAATCAGGAAGGTACTGAGGCACAATAGTGAGTGTGAAGATTTAAGGTCTAAGGATTTTCATGGAATCAACTCTGATGATTTCCTGCTAACTGGTAGAAACGCTATTTTGTCTGTTAGCTTCCTGTGGACCAGGAAAATGTCTGTGTGGCTCATGTTAGTGGTGGCTAGGCACTTCATCAATCTTTGGGAAGGAAAAGACAGAATATTGAGTAGAGAAAATAGAGAAGTGAATTTATATTTGGTTTCAAAACATGTGATTCCTTCAGTCATTTTATCTTTTAAGAAATTATACCTTCTTTAGGGTTACCATAGCCAGTTTACCTTTTTTTAAAATAACATTTTGGTGAAAAACTGAAGCTATATAGATGTTGCTGGAAGCCAGTTGAAGATGCTAAATGCCAAATGCCCTCTATGTGCAGTCAGATCATAGGTTCTGATGGGGATTTGTTCTGTACCCTTGGGGTTCAAAGCCCATTCCTCCAGGTAATTCCACCTCTCTTCACAAGCCCTCTAATAGCAATCCTAGGTTCTCATGGATGGATAGGCTATGGCAGGGAGAGGTGAAGGGGGATGGGACTCAGTGGGACAAATGAGGTGCTCCTTACAAGGTCTCTAGACTGAATCCAGCTCTATTGGACCATTCTCACACATGATGTAGGTGTTGAAGGAGAAACCCACACTAACAAGATTTAGCACAACCCACTTGGCTTAATAGAACTCTCCCTAAATTTGGGATCTCCTTGCTCCCTAATCAGAGAGCAGCCTGCTTTTGAGTCAGGCATGTCAGGTGAGGTGAAGAAGGCTCTGAATCAGAATAAGGCCTGAGCTGATATTGGGGCACCAGCCACGAGTCTGCCATGCAACACTGGAGAGACAAACTTCCTTCCTGACTGACAGCCAAGAATGCCATTTTCTTGTTCAATGAATGCACATCTTTTTATTTCTACCCAAAAGCTCTGGAGCCTATCTGTACGTCCTTTCTTTCTCTCCCTTGAGCTGAACAAGCTGAAAAGACTGACATAGGTTTCACAAACACGAGCAGTGTAGGCACGCACCATCGTCGCCAGAAAATGGAACAGAAAGTTAATTGTTTCACCAGGATGGGAAGAGCTTCAGCAGCTGTCTTCACGAGCAGAGCTGGGTGTGTTTTGTGCACCCTGAAGCTAAGCAGAAATGGCTTGGTTTCATGCCAAGAGGACCCATTTCTGAAAGTTTTTCTTTTCTCAATGTGCTATTAGTAATTTATAAATAGGCCAATACACAAAACTGTGTTTATAGGAGGGACCCAGTGGTGGGATAAACTTCTTAACAAAAGCAGAAAGATTTAAAAAATAAAACATCCATGTGGGTAATAGAGAGTATAAATGTTACCCTGTATCTGCTACTAATAATCAGAAAAATAGCAAAGAATTGTGGAGAGTCATGCAACAAAAAGTGATATTTAATACTTCCCCGTCTTACCTTATGTTTCAGTATCTGGTTGGATCTGGGGAAGTTAATTCAACTAAAGGGATGTTTTACAATGGTTTAGACTAATCTAGATAAGAAAGACTGAAATGTGTTCTACTCTTGCTGCATGTATTTGTCAACAGAATTGTCAGTAAAGTTTGGAGTACCTGAACTCTATTAGATAAGTAAGAAAGAAAAAGGGAGAAACCAACTTTAGTTTGCAGAATTGGTAGTTAGCAAGAAGAAAACACATACACACACATGTCGTGAGTTGTGTATGTGTTTGTGTGTGTGTGTGTGTGTATGTGTGTGTTTAACTTGCAAATTGGGAAAACAGGACATGTAAGTCATCGAGACACAAAATAAATGAAATTTGTCAATTTTTCGAACAGTTTCACTCAGAGTTCTCCATCTACTAGCTACAACACAACATGAAATAAAAAGAGAATTGGATTCCTCTAATCAGCTGAATTGCAAGGTCAGAGCTCTAAATTATTGCTTTGTTGCTTGAGCTGCAAATTACTGCTTAAAGGATATTTTTATTTTATGCATTCATTTAATTTCTGTGTTTATATACTTTTTCATAGCTATCAGAAAAATGCTGTGATGCAAATATATACAGTAATCTAATGTGTATAGATTACACTTTTTATCATTCTAAATCTTAGGGATGCTTTGCAGATCTGAACTAATCAATATTCCACTTATATGAAAATGGAATCATGTCCAAAAGGCTTATTCAAACCCCAAGTAACAATGGATAATAATGATGCATAATTCTACCTATGAACATATCAGATGGTAGAAACCTGATTTGGTATTTTAAGTCTACAGCAATTTTTATTTAATAAAAGCCTTGGTGAGAAAAATCTATGTTAAACACTAGCACACAGAAGAATGCCTAGTAAGTGTGATGTTAAGCTTAGGTATCCTGTAGTGAGTATTTATTAAGCGGTTCATATTGGGATAGGCATGAATGAGATCCACTGAAATGTGAGAATGAGATCTTGCTCTTAACTCAAAATAAAGGTAACATGAAGAAGGAAATAATAAAAGGTATTTAGTAGAACCAAGCATTTCCAGTGGGCCTTGCATTTAGCAAAGAATCAGGTATGTATCCTTGACACAAGTGTTTCCCTGCTCATTTTGCTAGTAAAGAGGCTGAGGGTCAGTCAGCCATCACATGGCAAAGAGCTACAAAGACCTCTCCAGCTTCATTTTACTGCTCTCCATCCTTCTCCATGTTCCCACACACATTTATTCTAGGTTTCTCCAGTGCATGGGGCTCCCATTTTGTTGTTTTTTGTTTGAACTAGAGTTCAAAATATTTTCTCTGCCCCCAGATGCAATGGAAATATCCCCTCCTCAGAAAAGGAACCCCTAGATCACGCTGGTCAGGTAAGCTTTTCCTGTTACATGCCTACATGTAGCAAAATCAGGAATTTCCTATTTAATTTATTTGCATGAATGTTTGATCTCTCTCTCTCTCTCTCTCTCTCTCTCTCTCTCTTTATCTCTCTCCCTCCCTCCTTCTCTCTCTTCTTCCCTCCCTCCTTCCCTCCCTCCTCCCTCCTCTATTTTATTATAAATTCCCTGAGGACACAGCCTGCAGGTGTCATCTTCTTTGTGTATCTCCAGCATTCACTAGTGCAGAGCAGAGTAGGTGCTCAATAGCCATTGGTGGAGAGAATGGCTTTGCTATTCCTTGACAGAGCCAAGATGGGAGATAGGCTTGCTGTCTTTCCAACATGCCATATGACCTTTGTGCTGTATTAATCACTGGTGATGCCCTGAAAGCATTTATCATCTTGTATTCTACAACATAAGGCAAGCATATCTCTAGTTTTGATGCCTAATCATTAAATGTTGATTTATTTGTTCATCATCTACTCAAACATTTTTATTAAATATCTAGTCTTTGGTAGGTACTGTTCTAGATGCCTGGGATATACAGTATACTATGAAACAGACAGAAATATTAGAATGAATAATAGTCTAGTTTAAAATATGGTAGGTCTTAATCTTGGTCCAATTTCTAAGTGTCTGATGCATATGGTAGTGTGCTTAGCACAGTATGACACATTGACATGCAGACTAATAAAATAGATATTATTGGCTGGGCGTGGTAGTGCACGCTTGTAATCCCCGCACTTGTAATCCCCGCACTTGTAATCCCCGCGCTTGGGAGGCAGAGACAAAGAGGATCGCGCAGGTTCAAAGCCAGCCATGCGCGCTGGCTTAGGAGACCCTGTTTCCATATAAAAATGTAAAAATAGGTCTGGGAGTGTAGCCCAGAGGTAGAAGGGCTTCCAGGAACCCCAGTACCACAAAATGGATATTATTTAACATAAATATATTTAATATGAGGTCTGTGTATAAAAATAATGTAGTGATAAGCCTTCCACAATGGACAGATATGAACTACTATGATATTTTTCAAGAGCTAGGCATTTATTCTGTTCATAATTTTGTGGCTTTACATGTAGCTGGAATCTCTTTTTTGGGGGAGTGCACTAGGGTTTGAACCCATATTCTACCTCTATTCTACCTCTAAGCTATACCCCAGCCCTTTATATATTTTTTATCTTAAAATAGGATCTCACTAAGTTGCTGATGGCCTAAGTGATTAAGGTTGGTTTCGAACCTGTGATCCTTCTGACTCAGCCTCCTGAATACTGGAATTACAGGTATACACCACCATGCCTGGCTGGAATGTTTTTTTTTTTTTTTTTAACAGTTGCTTTCATGGCTGGTTTATGTGTCTGGAAGGACGCTGAGGTTATTATTATGCAGTTGTCTCCAATGTCATAGTGAGAGCATATATTAGATGTATGAGCTCTGGTATGTTAATTTAAAAAGCCAAAAGAAGAAATACACTTTTCCAGCAAATAAGATGTGAATGCAATTTAGACTTGTCAGTAAAATAAATGCAAATTAAAATTGTATTCATAATTAGAAAAGATTAAGAAGAAAAAGGCCTAATTTGTAAACGCTCTTGTAAGACACTAACATTTATACACTCTAGGTGGGAGAGTACATTGTTGTAAATTTTTAGAAGGGTGGTTTGTTCACATGGGTATACAATATGGATTCTTCAAAATGTCTATAGAAAATAATTCCATAAAAAGAAAGGGGGAAATACTCCTGGAGACATTCTATGAAGCCAGTATCACCCTGATACCCAAACCAGTTAAGGACAAATCAAGGGAGGGAAAAAAAAGACAACTACAGATCAAATATCCCTGCTGAATATAGATGCAAAAGTCTTTGATAAATCATTAACAATTTGTATTAAAATACATTAAGAAGATCATACATCATCATCAAATTGGTTTTCATTCCAGTGATACAGGGATGGTTCAACACATGCAAATCAATAAACATAATTCATCATATAAATAGGACAAAAACAATTTTATCATCTCATTACATGCAAAAAAATCCAACAAAATCTAGTACTCATTCATATTAAAAATACTGAAAACATTAGGGATAGAAGGAATTTAACTAAGTATCATAAAGCTATATGCAACAAACCTAAAGCCAACATCATACTAAATGGAGAAAAACTGAAAGCATTTCTTTTAAAATCAGAAAAAATACAAGGATGCTCACTCTTGAAATTTCTATTACATATAGTACTTGAAAATTTAGCCAGAGCAATTAGGCAAGTGAAGGAAATAAGAGATACAAATAGGAAAGGAAATTAAATGATCCCTATTTGCAGATGATATGATTCTAATACTTAGCTACTCCCATCCCCAGTTCCACCAGAGGACTGATAGGACTGATACACAAATTCAGAAAAGTAGTAGGGTATAAAATTAGCGTAAAAATCTGCAACTTTTATGTATACAGTCAGTGAATCTGATAAAAAAGATGTGATAAAAAACCAATTTCATTTATTATAGATTTAAAAACTTAAATGCTTAGAAAATATAACCAAGTAAATAAAATACCTTTGTAATGAAAATTATAGAACACTGAAGAAAGAAATGAAGCAAAGACTAGAAGATGAAAATATCTTCCATGTTTTTGGATATGCAGAATAGATATTATTAAAATGGCTGTATTTCCAAAAGTAATCTACAGATACAATGCAATCTGGATGAAGATACCAATGACATGTATTATAGAACTAGAAAAAAGTCCTAAGGGAGAAGCAGAACGAGCAGCTGAGGAGCCGCTCCGGGGCGGTGCAGGGCGCAGGCCCCCTGGGGCCCGGCAGCCCGCGGGCCGGCGCGTCCGCTCCCTCCTCGGGCTCGGCGTCCCCCCGGGGCTTCCCCTTGGGCCTCGCTGCGAAGATGTGCAGCGGGGCCGGGTCGGGCCCGAGGCGGACGAGTAGCGAGGAGCTGCGGGACGCCACCTCCCTGCTGGCGGCGGGCGAGGGCGGCTTGCTGGACGAGGTGGAGCCGCTGCGGCCCGACGAGCTGGAGCGCCTGTCAGGCTGGGAGGAGGAGGAGGAGAGCTGGCTGTATTCGTCACCAAAGAAAAAACTTACACCAATGCAGAAATCCGTTAGTCCATTAGTTTGGTGCAGGCAAGTTTTGGATTACCCAAGTCCTGATGTTGAGTGTGCTAAAAAGTCTCTTATCCACAAACTTGATCAAACTATGTCAGCTCTCAAGAGGCAGAATTTATATAATAATCCTTTCAACTCTATGAGTTACACAAGTCCTTACAGTCCAAATGCCAGTAGCCCATACAGCAGTGGTTTCAATTCTCCATCCTCAACCCCAGTGCGACCTCCTATAGTAAAACAGCTTATACTTCCTGGAAATTCAGGTAACTACAAAAGCTCATCAGACAGAAATCCTCCACTCAGTCCTCAGTCCTCTATAGATAGTGAGTTAAGTGCTTCAGAATTAGACGAAGATTCAATTGGATCCAATTATAAGCTAAATGATGTAACCGATGTGCAGATTCTAGCCCGGATGCAAGAAGAAAGTCTCCGGCAAGAATATGCAGCCACCACGTCTCGTCGAAGTTCTGGGTCATCTTGCAATTCTACAAGACGGGGTACTTTTAGTGATCAGGAACTTGATGCACAAAGTTTAGATGACGAAGATGACAATATGCATCACGCGGTATACCCTGCTGTTAACAGGTTTTCACCGTCACCACGCAATTCACCTCGACCATCACCTAAGCAGTCACCCAGAAACTCACCTCGTTCACGATCGCCTGCCCGGGGAATAGAATATACTAGAGTGTCCCCACAGCCTATGATTAGCCGCTTACAGCAACCTCGCCTTTCACTCCAAGGCCATCCCACAGACTTACAGACAAGCAATGTTAAAAATGAAGAAAAACTAAGGCGCAGTCTTCCAAACCTGTCCCGAACATCTAATACCCAAGTTGACTCAGTGAAAAGCAGCAGAAGTGACTCAAACTTCCAAGTGCCAAATGGAGGGATACCTCGCATGCAACCTCAGGCTTCCGCCACTTCGCAAAGGCTGAAAAATTTGCCTCGTACTTCTCTCAAAGCCAAACAGTTGCTTCAAACTTCATCTCCAAAAAGAGTACCTTCTCCAGGCAAATTCCGCTCCCCTGCAGCACCATCTCCTTTGGCTCTTCGGCAACCAGTGAAAGCATTTAGTAACCATGGCTCTGGTTCTCCTGGTAGCCAAGAAACAACACAGTTCACACAAACCACCTCCTCACCTGGGCCTCCCATTGTTCAGAACACAGTCCCAGCAAATCCTCCCAGCAATATCAACAGCACTACTCTAACCAGACCTGCAGGGACAACCGCTATGAGAAGTGGCTTGCCCAGACCCAGCGCCCCTTCTGCTGGGGGTATACCAGTGCCTCGCAGCAAACTTGCACAGCCTGTTCGCAGATCCTTGCCAGCTCCTAAAACCTATGGTAGCATGAAAGATGACAGTTGGAAAGATGGCTGTTATTGACCAGCAAATACAAGAATGCAGAGGTCCACAGCTTCATGGACACCCCTTCACCAGGCTACAAACAACTTTTATATGCAGACTCTTCAGATAAGACTCCTGGGATTTATAAAATCCCAGCCCTCTCTGTCTTAATTAGCACAAACTGACAGAGATGATCAAGCAGCACTTTAATGACATTTAACATCAGATGTGTTTGGTAATCATACAATCACTCTCCATAGAATCACTTTTAGTTTTGTTTAATGGGACCTCAGTTGATTTCTTAATATTTGACAGAGGCCAATATCTGGGCAAATACCTAATGAATGCCAAAGAGAAATGCCCATTTGTAAATGAGAGAGTACCTTTGTGCACAAGAAAATGGTGAATTCAGGCTATCTAAAACTTCTCATTCAACCTAATTTACTGTATAAATAGTATCAATAAATATTTGTGTTAATGAGAACTAATATTCTGACTAATTATCTAAAATGATTCACTGCTACTCCAGGAAACTATAGATTAAAATTGGAGGGGGGGATGAGTGGGAGGAAAAACCTGGAATAGAGATTTTCAACATGATTCCGACATTTAGGAGAATTCTCTAAATTATATTTTTAGATTTCATTGAAAAAAATTATCATTTTGTTTCATCTTAAATTTGGATGTAGCTCACATCACCACCACCAGATAGTGTTAGAGCGTGCGTCCATCTTGTTGCATAGACACATCGGACTTCATGTGTTTGTTTTGATTGCCAAAAGGGCTTAATGTCACTTGTACAATCTTTCTAAACTTTTTACTTCCTGGCTCAGGAAAGATGGCCTTTGCTATTGAAGCCAACTTCTTCACATGCTGTTATCTGTCACAGAACTAAGATACTGTGTTTCTTTTGGCAGGTTTCCATGATGGGAAAGAGCAAGTAGTGTCTGTCTTTATTCTTGAAACAACAACACCTCAATGCTTACAACTTGGAACAAAACCATACAGTGAGAGAGAGAGAGAGAGAGGGAGGAAAAAATCTATGCACATACCTTAAAAATCTCTGATGATGACAGTCGGATTGTTGCTATTAAATGGTGTAACGGTTTATTATGTGGTAGGAAAGTATTCCCTGCTAAATCCTACTTACATTGGTCCTCTTTAAATTGAATAACTGTATAAAATACTTTGGAAAATACTGTTCTTTTTGACTTAGATTCTGCCTTACATCAAGTTTTTCACTTTTGGTAACAAACCTACTACATCTGACTCTAACCTGTTAAAGAACCATTAAAGAACAAGTATTTAACATAAATATAATGAATTTTATGGACATAGATACATATCTGTATCTATATATGCATACACACATATATATGTATATACGTATATATGCATGTATATATATATATATACATGTGTATATATCTATCTATATATATATATCCTTGAAACCACTTGTTCCACTTTTATCAGATTATTACCAAACTAAAACTTTCTTCTGTAGCAGGCTTCTCATTTCTCATAGTGAGGTCTGTTTTTAAATAATTAATTTAAATAGCTCTAAAAAGATTCTGAAGATTTAAGCAGAAGTTTACTTCCTATTAATCAAAGACATTCTGTAAGTTGGCAAAATACATTGAGAATGGAAGCTTGATGTTCAGGATAGCACTGAGGGTACTAGATTGAGAAAATGATAAAACTAAAAATCAAGACCACCATTTTGCCATGGCTGACACAGGGGTAGTCTTTACTGGCATGACCGGTTAGGGAGGCATTCAGTTAGCACAAGCAGCTGCAGATGCAAGCTGCCAGTACTGTGTATTTTGGTATATAATGCAAGCGAGAAAAAATATCCTTGAATTTGTAGGTGATGAGGTGGTTCTGGAAAGGACGGCACCAGAAATCTACATGATGCTGAACTAAAAACTATTGCTTTGCAGAGGAAGAAAAGAAAGCATCTGCTGTGGTGGGGGTAGCTCATGTAAATCTAAGTAAGTAAAAGTAAGAACTAGCCACTGTCTCTTTTTAAAACCACATTTCACAAAATAGATCTCAGTTTTTAGTGCAACATTTAAAAAAGAATATATGCTGCAATCTAATAATTAAAAGGAAGTTTAACTATTATGAAACATTATTACCTTTTTTAAGTTAGATAATCAGTTTCAAAAGGAGTATTCAGGTTATTTAACTTTGTTTTTAAGTGGCTGCATCAGAAAAAAATGTCTATTTTTTTTAATTAAACTATTTCATCACTTGTTAAAAACATATTTTAGATCTGAGTTTGGTAAAGTATTATTTACCTGCTGTTGTACTACCACAGACTATTGGCTTTTAGTTTCCTAAAGAGAAAAGAAATTGCCTTTTTACTAGAAAGACTTTGTGTATTACCAGTTTTTCTGTTTGGGAAAAATCTAAGGATTTACTGTGGTTAGTCTTACAGAAGAAATGTGGATTTGATAAACTAGTGCCTATGATTTTAACTTATGTTTGATATAGTAGTAAGGGTTTTATGAATGTTGATTATTTTGTGCCAACAGCCCAGAATTGTCACTTATATGTAAGCAGAAAGCTATGAACTCTGCTTCCAAAGTTATTTAATTTTCTCAGTGTTTTGAATGTTATTTTTTGTAAGTGTGTTAATAAAAGTGTAAAGAATTCAAAAAAAAAAAAAAGAAAAAAAGAAAAAAGTCCTAAAATTCATATGGACAAATAAAAGAACCAGAATGCTAGAAGTATGACCTTATTCATTTCAAATTATACTACAGAGCTATCTTATCTAAAACTGCATGGTACTGGCACAAAATAGACATGTAGGACAATGGAATAGAAGATACAGAAACAAACCCACAGAGATACAGTCTCATCTGATTCTTGACAAAGGTGCCAAAACCATTTGTTCAAGAAAAGATAGACTTTTAAATAAATGATGCTCAAAAACATGGATATTCATATGTAATGTAGAACACAAAACTAAATACCAGTCTCTTACTCTGTACAAAAGTCAACTCAAAGTGGATCAATGACCTAGGAATTAGACCACAAACTTTATAACTGCTAAAAGAAAATATAGAGTCAAGACTCCACCACTTAGGGACAGGCATCAAATCAAAAAGTTTTTGCACAGCACAGGCAACAATTAAGACAATCTACAGCATGGAAGAAAATCTTTGCTAGCTACTCTTTTGAGAAAGATTTAATATCTAGAATATATAAAGAGCTAAAAAACTAACACCAAAAACCGACCCAATCAATAAATGGCAAAGGAACTAAATAAATATTTCTCAAAAGAAGAAATGCAAATGGCTAATAAATAAATGAAAAAATGTTAAATATCTTTAGTCATCAGGGGAATGCAAACCAAGACTACACTGAGATTTCATTTCCTAATAGAATGGCAATCATTAAGAACATAAATAATAAATTCTGATGAGGATTTAGGCAAAGAGGAACAGTTATATATTGTCCATGGAATTATAATTTAGTACGACTTGTATGGAGATTCCCCAAAAGAATAGAAATGGAACCACCATATGACCCAACTACTTGGTATTTATCCAAAAGAACTAAGGTCGGCATACTAAAGTGATTAATTCACACCCATGTTTATAGTACCGTGACTCACAATAGCCAAGTTATGGAACCAACCTTGTAGCATCCATCAGCAAATGAACGGATAAATAAAATGTGGTAAATATACCTAGTGGAGTTTTACTCAGCCATAAAGAAGAATGACATTATGTCATTTGCAAGAAAATGGCCAGACCCGGAGAACATCATGTTAAGTGAGATAAGCGCAACTCAGAAAGTCAAGGATCATATGCTTTCTTTCATATGTGAAAGCTCGAGAGAAAGAAAAGAGTTCCCACAAAAATTAAAAAAGAGACAAAGGAGAACAATGGAGGAGACCAGTGAAGGAAAAAAGAGGTTCATGGAATGAAACAGACGGTTATGCTATGTGCATATACAGATGTATCCAAATGAGTCCCTGCAATTATGTATAATTTTACACCAGTAAAAAAATAAAATGTTCGTAGACTTTTTGAGTTCATAATTGTGCCTTGGGAAAAATAATTTGTATAATATGTTTTTCCAATTATAATAATACACAAAAGGTAGTGAGATGTAGTGCTTATATTAGAATACAGCATTTGCCCTAGAAACCTGATTTCTAGATAGAACCACTTTTAAGTATTTAGTTATTTTTGTATTATTTACCTCATTTTTATACAGTTTTACCAAGGGATTCAGTTGCTAAGAATCAACCTTATAAATACTATCAGGTATATTCAGAGATTTAGATATAGTTATGTTCATCCCATTGTTATTTATAACAGCAAAAAAATTGGTAGCAACACTTGTTTGGATTGTTTGACTAAGTGATAGTAGAAATGCATAGCAGAATATTAAACAACCAGATATATTTAAATGGCATGGTAATAAATAAATAATTACACAAATGACATGAATATATAAAAGAACATAGATAGGGACCATCATTGGATAGTGGCTGGCATTAAAAATAAATTTTTCTTTGTATACTTTTCTTGGCCTCAAACTTTGCTTTAACAAATGTTTGCTTATAATTAGAAAAAATAAAGACTGTTAAAAATGTGAATTGTCTATTTTATGTACTCTTTGGGCTTTGATTTCATGCCAGGTAGTGTGGGGCAGAACGGGAAGGAAATGAGAGAAGTGTATCTTTTAATAAAGCATCCTTAGGAAACATTGTTTTTTGTCCGATTGTGTGCAAGGTAGACATCACTGGGGGAATTTGCATAACAGGTAGAAGATAGTGTGAGTAGAGTTTACTTAAATCGTAGGGAACAATATGTGAGAATGTTTGTAAAGAACTCACAAATAGGTGGAGTACCAGAGCCTGGCAAGTATTAAGACCCCAGAGAGGCACGTGGCCAAATTCAATGAGGTTGTTGGGAGACAGAGAAGGAAAACATGCATCTTTAGGCAGAATTCAGAGAAAGTAGCTGTGTCGGTGATAGATGCCGCAAAAATTGTACAATCAGACTCTGCATCCAGGACTTCCACATTTGCGCATTCAACCAACTACAAGTTGAAAATATTTTGAAAAAAATGTGACTATTCTGTACATGTGCAGACTTTTTTTTTTCCTTGTCACACTCCCTAAACAATATAGTATAACTCAGATGTTCAGAAGAACTGAGAAAATTCTCTTCATGACTTACATACAGATATAAGGCCCTAGTATGAATATGTCTATGCCAATTTCACTAGATTTTTGTTGAGCGGAGTGAATGATAGATGGATTTAATATCCTCTCAAGTTGACATAATAATAGCTTCTTCAGAGTTGGGCATGGTTCATCTCATGATGATATGAAAATCATGTGTATTAGGGTGTCAGACAACACAGCCCCCATATCCCAGTGCCTTAACATAACAAAGGCTGTTCTTCTTTTTGCATGAAGCTACAGGGGAGTAAGGTAGCTTTTCCCAGTGCACAGACTCACAGATCCATGTGCCTTCCTCCTGATAGGCTGCCATCTTCAATGTGTGGCTATCATAGTTGACCAGAAGATGGAAGAGGGAGAGTGGGGGATGATCAAGGGATTTTATGGCTAGGTTTTGTAAATGGTAGACACATGCCACTGCTCAGGATTCAGTATTTATTTATTTATTTATTTATTTATTTATTTATTTATTTATTTATTTTTGTGGTGCTGGGGGTGGGACCCAGGGGTTTTTCTACCTCCAGGTTGGAAACAGGGTCTCACTAAATTGCTGAGAGCCTCACTAAGTAACTGAGGCTGGCTTTGAACCTGCACGATCCTCCTGTCTCAGCCTCCCAAGCGCTGGGATTACAAGCATGAGCTACCACGCCCGGCTCCAGTCATTTATTAAAGTTGGAAAATAATCATCTTTCTGTGTGATCAGGAAGAAAACTGGAGTATCTAATATGTGGCTTCAGATCAATCACATCAGAACCAACTGGGATCTTGTTTAAAATAAAAATTCATAGGCTCCACCCCAGACCTGCTGAAACAGGAGTTCAGCAATCAGTGCTTCCAAGCCCTTGAGGTGTTTCTGAAGTATGAGGATGAGTGGTTATCCAGCCACCTGCTTTTCCTTCCATTTGTTAATATTTATTGTTACAGGTTACCAATAGTGCATTTTCAAAAAACCATATATGCTTCTCAGCATTTATACACTTATTCCATTTGTAATTAAACTTACAAGTGTACATTATAATGTACAAATGTAAATACATATTACCTATCTTAAATTAACATAATGCATACAAACATTTGTAAGAAATGCATGCAATTTTTAAACTTTCATTCATGGAGTCAGATAAATTCATGCGATTGTAAGCATTTCTTTGCTTAAAGGTTAAAAGGTTTAAAGATGTACAACAATGGCTGAACCTTTGTTTGCTTTGAACTCAAAGCAAATAAACCAGAGTAGAAATGCTAATGACAAATCAGAAGTAGAATCAAATAGGCTGACATGGTAATAAAACCTTGAAACAATAGAAACATAAAAATCTCACAGAGAAAGAAAAACTTTGGGAACGTGGTAGGGCCACTGGAGGTGAGTAATCTGCAAAGCGGGATCGGTGTGTAGCAGCCATAACATGAGAAAATGCTAAACAGTTAACACAAAAGTAAAAATATGAATAGCCATTACCATGAAACTGGTTCTTCTGACCTGCTGACTGACAGAAATATCTTCTACCTTATTAAAATGTTCATTCAGGACAAGTCATTCAAAGCTAAAAGCTAGATACAAAAGCAGGTCAGCTACCATATGCCTGCTAATGGGTCACAGGATGAATCACTAGCTGGTATTAATCACAGCCACCTACGAGCTGTTTTAAGAGCTGGAGTCCAGTAATGTAATTTGACTCATTAAATGTAATATATTAAAAGAAAGAAAATTTCATATATTTACAATAAAGTATGTATAAATAAACTGCTTCAATACTCCATTATGTAAGACCTACTAGAATGGGATAGATCATTATCTATCTATATGTATGTATGTATATGTATGTACATATATCATAAAAATCATTTAGTATATATGTATAGATAGATACTCTATTTTTAGCCAGCTTTTAAATTATATAAGTTATATAGGCTCTTGGGTAAGACGATCCATACAGATGGATTTGGAATGCAGAGTAAATGTTCTCTTCTGTACTTCTACCTTCTCACACATAACTGCTGCTACTGGTTACATGTGTTATTCCTAGAGAAATGTTCTACAGATAGAGACCATACCCTGCATTTGTGGAACATTTCACTTAAAACAGGTGTCTTAATAAGCAAACACAAAGAGGGCAAAGATTATAGAAGATGACAGTGGATACTGAGAAATTTTAAAACTCAGGCTAAGGGTAAAAATAAATATGTAAATATATGAATGCTGGGTAAGGGTAAAAAGAAATATATAAATATATGAATGCTGAAATTGGGAAAAATATTCACCAATAATTTCTAGTGCCACATTTTTATCTTTGTTTTCACTGGAGTGGATTAAAAGAGAAGAGGACTGAGAGAGAGGAGAGAAAGAGAGAGAGAGAGAGAGAGAGAGAGAGAGAGAGAGAGAGAAAAGAAGAAGAAGAAGAAGAAGAAGAAGAAGAAGAAGAAGAAGAAGAAGAAGAAGAAGAAGAAGAAAAAGAAGAAGAGAGAAGGGAGGAGAAGAGAGAGACAGATAATTAAATACGTATCTCATCCAGGGAAGCTAGAGAAGGATTTGGATCTCTCCAGGAAAGAATAGAGAACGTCCTCAGTTGTTCCCTCTTCCTGAATTTCTCAGAGTCACATTTCGTAATGTGAATGGTGACATCTTGGATCTGTAGCCACATTCTTTTGTTCATAAGCCCATTTATAATATATTTATTGGTTACCGTATGACATTAGCTCTGCTCTCAAAGAGCTCACAACATAATTGGAGAAAACAAGCTACTGTACAAGAAATACTTGGAGAACACATAATAAAAGGCTAAACTGAATATAATTAAGTGCTAGCCCACATTGTCCCACGAGCAGTACTTAAATAAATCCAGGCCAGAATCCATGTCCTGGTTCTAAGGAAAGGGTCTCCCACAATCTCTTACTTTCCACTGAAACTAATACCTGAGCTCTGTCCTGTAATGTAATTTAACAATGACTATATTTCTAAGCTCAAAAGAGAAATCTATTGTTCTTAAAGTGTGTATGTGTGATTAAGAACACCTATTTGTTTTTTAGGGGGAGGGAAGTGGTTTTGATGACATTTAGTGATTGATTCTTTCAATTTAATACTTCTGGGAAAAGGATACGATAAGATCATAAAATCTTGAGAGAGGCCCGAGAAATCAGCAAGGCCGGTCCTTCACCTTTAGGAGGGATGGAATCTCTGACATATTACCTAGCCAAGAGTTATGTTAAAATTCTCAGGTGTCATTTCTCCTTGCATATATTGAATCAAAGTGCTGGTAGGCATCTGGTGGGGGAATATTATGAAGCCATATGTGATGCTCACTAATACAAAGTGCCTGGAAGGAAACTAAGTTAGTACATATGGCTTAACATTTATAAATGAAGACTCATCCATCATCAAAGACCCTCAACGCTCACTGCCATGACATTAAAAAGAAGTTACAAGGGACCTCTGTTTTTATTCATGTATCATCTCTTTTAACACAGGCGAGTAAAAGAAGGACATGTGTGCATTTCCTGGATTTGATCTGGGGTGTACAACACATTCTTCAAAGGGATGAAAGGGCCTGAGGTCTCCTAGACATTATTTATGCCAATCTCGTGTCAGAGACAACTTAAGTGGCGGAGCCTTCAAAAGAATAACACCCATTCTGCCAATCACAAACACTGTTAGAGGTTCTTAAAAAGGAAAAAAAAAAGACCTTCACAATGAGATGCAAGGAAGAAATGAAAGATGCTTCTGGAATGGAGCCTTGTGGCTCTACCCCACACACTGCATGATTTCCTGTTCCAAGAGACAGAACACACAGCCCGTATTCTGCACCCCTCGCATATTGGATTAGAGGAGACATTAATGAGAGGGTTGGTTTTGGAATTCTGTGATGAATAAAAGTGAAAAGGGAAATAAAATACTGCATGTCTTGACTGTTGGCAGGATCTCCTTACGATCTCAAAGTTTCTTTTCCTTCTAATTTTGACCTTTCCTATTTGGCAGATGTTGAATTTTTTTTTTTCTGCCTGTGTTTCTAATGGAGCTTGAAATTAACATGGCTTTCTGTTTACCTTCTAATTTGTGTGCCGCCATCATCAATGTTGTCAGCATAGTTCTGGGAATAGGGTTTGTTTACTGCTTCTGTTGAGCCAGCAAATGGAGAAACGCAGCAGAGACGGTTCTGTTCATCCCATTCCAGTGTACATTCCTCTTCCCGTCACAGAAATGGCCTTCACTAAGCAGCCAGTGACCTTCTGCATTGTTGGCTGTAAAAGCCAACAACCATCTTCAAGTGTTTATCCTCGATGACATTTATGGGCTGTCTTCCACCCAGCCGAGCATGGTCTGACTTTTCTCTACTCTCTGTTATCATGGTACCCAGACAGGGAACCTCTTCCCCATTATCTTCATCCTTCAGAGTATTCCTTGTGGGATCTGGGTTCTCCCCCTCTCTCCTATTCTTTTGCGAGAATGTCTATATCCAAGTCTTCGGATGTTCCATATATATCAAGATGATACTCAATCCATACTTTTTAAAATTTTATCTTCACCTTTTTCCTCTAAGTGATGTTAATGCTTCATGGTCATATCAGGTTCAGTTTAGGAACACAGGATATAATCTGTCTCCCTCCAGAAAGTGTATTGAGGCTACACAACAGAGTTGTGAAATAGTTGGAAACAGAGTTTGGGGGTTTCATTTTAATTTTTACTTATTTGTTTTAAATTGGTATGTTGCAAACATACATTTTGATGAAGTTCAGGGTGGTAAAGGCATACATGCACACAGCACTCATTGAGCCCTCCCCAATTCTCACCCTGTTCCCTCTCTCTCCCTTCCTTCCTGTGCTCAGCACCCTGATTGATAAGTTTGTATATGTACATCATGTCCACTGAGATGTTTCCCTCTTCCCCTCTCATCCCCCTCAGTTATGTCTCCTTCACTCATCTAAGGATTCTCCTCCTTTACCCAGAGTCCCTATGCCCTATTTTCTCCCTAGCTTCTGCACATAAGGGAGAATATCTAACCTTTCACTTTTTGTGACTGACTAATCTCACTTAGCATAATGTTTTCCAGTTCCCTGCAAATGACATAATTTTGTTCTTCTTTATTGCTGAGTAAAATTCCATTGTGTACGTATCCCTTCCATAGTTTTATAATACATTATAAAGCTGATGCACATCTTAGCTGGTTCCATAGTTGGGAAATTGTGAATTGTGCAGTTATAAACATAGATATGCATGCATTATCCTGGTAGTTTGGTTTTCATTCTTTTGAGTAGATATCCAGGAATGGTATAGCTGGGTCAAATGGTAGGTTCATTCCCATTCTTCTGATTATTTACCACATTGTTTTTCAAAGTGGTTGTACTAATTTGCCATTCCACCAACAATATATTAGAGGTCCTACTTCTTGATATCTTCACCAGAATTCATTTTTATGTGTTTTTTTTGTGGTACTGGGGTTCTTGGAAGCCCTTCTACCTCTGGGCTACACTCCCAGACCTATTTTTACCTTTTTATTAGGAAACAGGGTCTCCTAAGCTAGTGCGCACTGCTGGCTTCGAACCTGCGCGATCCTCCTGTCTCTGCCTCCCAAGCTCGGGGATTACAAGCGTGCACCACCACACCCGGCTTTTATGTTTTTAATAATTGCCATTTTAATTTGGGTTAGGTGAAATCTCAGGGTAATTTTGATTTGTATCTCTGTGATTGATAATGATGTTGAGCCTGTTTTCACAAATTTATTGGCCACTTAAATTTCTTCTTTTGTAAAGTGTCTATTTAGTTCATTCTCCCATTTTTTGATTGGGTTATTTGACAGTGAGTTTCTTGAATTCTCTGTAAATACTAGATGTTAGTCCTCTTGAGACTAGTCAGAGCACTAAGGCAAGAGAAGAAAATCAAAAGAATACAAATAGGAAAAAAAAAAGAACTGAAGCTATCTCTACTTTCAGATGACATGCATGATACGTAGAAGACCCAATAAACGCAAAGCTTTTAGAACTGATCAACAAATTCAGCAAAGTATCTAGATAAAAAAATCAATCTTGAAAATTCAGAAGATTTTATGTATGACAGCCATAAGTCCACTTAAAATATCCAAAAATATTTCCACTCATGATATCTCCCAAACAATAAAATATTTAGAAATAAACCTAACCAAAAAGTTAAAAGACCTCTACAAGAAAAATTATAAAATACTGAAAAAATAACCAAAGAGGATCTGAGAAGATGGAAGGACCTCCCATGGTTTGGGATAAGCAAAATACATATAATAAAATTGGCCATTATTCTAAAAATAATCTATAGATTCAATGCAATACCCATTAAAATGCCATGATCATTTTTCACAGATATTAAAAATCAGTTTTTTTTTTCATTTTGAACAACAACAAAACCATAGAATGCCCAAAGTAGTTCTCAGCAATAAGAACCATGTAGGAGGCATCACAATACCCAACTTCAAACTATATTACAGAGTCATAGTAATAAAACCAGCATGGTATTGGCACAAAAGCAGACCCATAGACCAACAGAGCAGAATAGAATACTCAGAAATAAGTCCACACACTTACAGCCAATTGATTTTTGACGAGGCCAAAATAATACACTAAAAAAAATAGGCTTTTCAACAGATGGTGTTGGCAAAACTGGTTAGCGATATGTAGGAAAATGGAAATAAATCTCACTTTCTCACCCTGCACAAGAGTCAATTTAAGATAGATCAGAAGCCTAGAAATTAGACCAGAGATCTTGCAGCTACTAAAGAAGGGCATAGGACCAAAAATTCAACACATAGGCATGTATAAAAACTTCCTCAACAAGACCCCAGAGGCACAAGAAATTAGAATGATGATCAATACATGGGATTGTACTGAACTGAAGAGCTTCTTTGCAGCAAAAGAAACTATCAAGAACCTTAACAGAGAGCTGGCAAAATGAGTTTTGGTTTTTAAGTCTTTGTGGTCTTTTGACCCCAATGTTTTGTGCCCTAGTCAAACTCCAGTGTTTCCTTCCCAACACTCACCTTCTTCATAAAGGAGTTTCAATCAGTAAATATGTTTGATAATCACAGCAACCGCTTTATTTTATGCTTTAACTTTTAAAGCATTTTATTTGAAAATTTACTATTCTAACCTTTTAAAAATGTACAGTTCAGTGGCACTAAGTACATTCACAATATGGTATAGCCGTCACTGTTACCCTTTCTAGAGTCTTTTAATCATCCCAAATGGAAACTCTGTGCCCAGTAAATAATTACTCTTCATTGCCCTCTACCCCAAGCACAGGCAGCTTCAACTCTACTTTCTGCCTCTATGATTTTGCCTGTTCTAGGTACTTCCTATTAGTGGGATCTTATAGTATTTATCCTATTGTATCTGGCTTATTCCACTTAGCATAATGTTTCAAGATTTACCAATGTTAAGTGGATATGAGCATTTTGATCATTTTTAGGCCTGAGTAATGTGCATACATATATGATGGATTGTTCATTTGTTTGGTGACAGCATTTAGATTTGTAATGGTTTGGATTTAGAATGTCCCCCTATCCCTCACAGAAACAAGGACCAATGTTGGAAACAGGGTTTCGTTGCTAAAGACGGGCCCCTCTGGGTATGGCCTATGGGTCTCCACGGTGTGAGAACAGAACGATCGTGCTAACCCTCTTTCTGCTTCCTGCCACTGTACCCTGAGCTCTGCAGACCCAGCCTCACGTGGACTGAATCTCCAAATCTCAAAAAACTGTGAACAAATAAATCTTCCTTCCTTTAAGTAATATGGACAGTAGCTCTAGATTACAGCAGTGAGAATATTGCGTGAGATAAGGTTGTTTCTACCTTTTAGCTATCATGAACAATACTGCTGTAAACTTTTGTGTATGTGCATCTTGTTTGAGTCATTATTTTCAACAGGAGGACCCTCCTCTGCTTTGAAAACTTCTCACCTTCATCCAGACACAATGGCTGGCAAGTGGTCAATGATGGGCATCCTAGCTGGCTCCATAAATTGGGTCTGAGTCTTGCCCTAATCACTTACCTGTTTGCTTTCAGATGTTTTACCCTTCCACGCCTCCTCTGTTTATGTGGAACTACATTTCCCAGTGTCCCTTGAACCTTTGCTTCTTGATATTTTTAACTAATGTGAAGTACTGGAAGGAGACTGAGGGGCAGGAGAAGGGAAAGCGCAACCCATTACTTCCTCTATTTGCTTCTGGTAGTATCTTTGGCAGTTTCTGCCTTCCCTCCTGGATCCAAATTCCAGTAGAATAGTCCACTGGGTTTTAAGTTCTGGCAAACAGCCTGTACTTTTGAGCTCTACCTTCTCTTTTTTTCCCCCTCTGACTCTAGGAAAGGTAGAAAACTTCCTTTTTTTGGTACTGGGGATTTAACTCAGGCGCATTGTATCTCCAAGTTACCCCCACCCTAGCCCTATTTTTCATTCTTTATTTTGAATCAGGATCTTACTAAGTTGCAGAGGACCTAAGTAGTTGAGGCTGGCTGAGAACCTGCGATCCTCCTGTCTCAGCTTCCCAAGTACTGGGATTACAAGCATGTGTCACTATGCCTGGCTCAGAAGCTTCCTATTTTTGCTGATCTTTGGGTTTCCCCATTTTTAAGTTTTGGATAAGCAGCTGTGTTGCCAGTTCCCTGCATTAAGTTCCCTGTTTTAAAAGTATCTACAGCCAGGCGTGGTGGCACATGCTTGTAATGCCGGCATTCCGGAGGCTGAGACCGAAGCATCGCAGTTCGCGGACAGCCTCAGCTACTTAGTGAGGCCCTCTGCAACTCAGTGAGACCCGGTTTCAAAATAAAGAATAAAACAGTAGGGCAGGGGGTGTAGCTCGAAGGTAGAATGCCCCTGGGTTCCATCTCCAGACATGCAATAAATAAATAAATAAATAAATAAATATAAATAAAAGTACCGATGGTGTGTCTGTCTTCCTAGCTAGAACTTCACTGATATTTGTCTTATTAGAAAAAGATAGTCCAATGTTTCTAAGATTGTAGGAGCAGTGACAGTAATTTCTAGTTGCCCTGAATATGTTATCTATCTAATAGAATAATTTGCTATGATTCTGTTTCTCAGTCTCTGATAGTTTGTTGTGGCCACATGAACAAGTTGTGGCTAAAGAGATGTAATCAGATAAGCTGTGGGAGATTCTGAACCTTCTCCAAAAGTTAGCTGCCCATACGGTTGGTCTCTGGCATTCCATACTGAAACCTAACATGGGCCACATTGTAGCGAGGGAGTCTGAGTCTTTGACAAGCCCATGGAGTAAAACCACCACCAAAGCCCTGCTCTGCCTACCTCTGTAATTTTACATAAACAGCAAGTAAACATCTCTAAGCTGTCACAGTGTTAAGTCGGTATTTACTATAGTCAAAGCGAATTCTAACCAATTCAGGACTCAAGTCGTGAGCTTGGTTTCCGTCCCCGACCACTAATGAATTTTCTTGTACCTATCCTTAATTAAAGCAAGGTGCTTGATCCTCTGATCTTATCCTAAGTTTTGCCTCCTCCTGTTTATACTTAGAATTGACCTATTCTCCTATATGAAGCTTTCAGAAAGCTCTATTCCATTTAACAGCTTCTGCTTTGCCTATTAAGTTTTTTTCTGAAAGGGGGGTAAAATCCAAGCTGATATCCAACCTAGAAAATGATTAAAGTCTGGATGTAAGAGAATTTTTAATTAAAAGCCTGGGAACATTGTTCCTTGGGTATTAATAAAGTCGGTAAAATGGAGAATCAGCATGACCTACCATTACAAGACAGGCCGTTAGTGTCCTGGTCTGATGGCCCCTCTTCATGAAGCTGATGGGCTGTAACTGTACCTAATGACTGTCAAGCACAGATAAATCTCACCTGCTCTTTACCCAAGCGGGCATCAATTAGAAATGTGCACTTCTAGGATGGTGGTTCCCAAACTTTATTGTGTGTGAAAACCATTTGAGTGAACTTGTCTGAAATAAGACTCCCATCCATCCGCTCATGATGTAGTTAGACTGGGGTGGGGGCCACAAATTGCCTGTTAAAAGGACCCCAGGAGCCTCTCAAGCACATGGTCTATGGGCCATATCATAGGAAGCACTGCTTCTGGGGAAGGCAGAGGGGCTGTGAGGCAGCCACAAGTGGAGAGCTCTGTCACTGGCTGGCGGTGGAATGAGAGAACATGACTGATGCCCACCAGGTGCCAAGAGCTCTGCTGGGCATTTTTCAGACACTGTACTAGTTTATGTTTTGGGTACAGCTGCATAATTATTATTGTTACTCTTGTTTTCCAGTAAGCAACCTGAAGCTCAGAGAAATTACGCCACTGGTCGGAAGTTACAAAGCAGCTTCAAAGCCCCGGGAGTGTGTGCTGAACATCCTCGGTTCGCCACTCTAGTTTCACCATCATGCTCTGTGCTCTGGATGCCCACCTGTCTGGGAAGCATGACAGCCCTTTGCCTCTGGCTTCTGCCTATACGAAGTGCTGGGGGAAACAGGAGGGAGAGAGGAGGAGGAAGGAAAGGTATTTACTCCCCAACCCCCTCACTGCAGGTGGCTGAGGTCACAGCTCTTGTGGTTGGCTCTTTCCTCTTGACTGTCTCCTCCCATGTGTCTGTAACTATATTCCCTTCCACCAGAGAGAACATTAGGCCTCAGCTGATGTTGATAGTTGGGGGTTGATAGTTGGTATCCTTCCTCGTTCCTTAATGAGGATGAGGTAGTATGCTAAAGCCTTAGCAACCACAGAAGTTCCTCGATCAAGTTCTCCAAAGAGTTCCATTTGAGCGTTCCATGTGCTCCTTGCCAGGGACCTGACTGATGGAAGCTGCTTGTCTCTGCAGTCTTGTGCTTTCTACTGTCCTGCATGCCCTCCCTGTGCCCTAGCGCCATGAGGATATGGTGATGATAAAGACGATGGTGGTGGTGATGGTAGAGGCGGCAGCAAGGTGGCAATCATGACACTGTCCCAACACTTATGTGGAAGGTGTTGTGCTGAGTGTTTAACATAGATATTCTTATTGATTTCTGCAACTACACTGTGGTTACCACACTTTTTCACTGCTGTGTGTGTGTGTGTGTGTGTGTGTGTGTGTGTGTGTGTATGGTACTGGGGACTAAACCCAGAAACATTTTACTTCTGAGCTACACACCCAGCCCTATTTTATTTTTTATTTTGCAAAAGAGTCTCACTAAGTTTTGGGGGGCCTTGCTAAGTACCCAAGGCTGGCTGTGAGCCTGTGATTTTCCTATCTCGGCCTCCCAAGTGTTGGGATTATAGCATGAGCCACCATGCCCCACTTCACCGCCATTTAACAGAGGAGGAAAATGAAGTTCAGAGAGGGTGTCGCTGACCCTAGAAGAGCATTAGGAGAGGTACAAGCAACACTCCCTCCTACCAGGCACAGGGCCGTCACACACCACTTCCCCAGCAAAATGTGCAAATAGAATTCTTGAAAAGGTGGAAAAGTCTATGCTAGTTATTTTTCAGACTTGCATTTGTAAAATGCATTTTACTCTACTTTCTCATCACAACTCAGTTCAGAACCTCGCCTTCCCCCCACATACACACTACCACAGGTGGGGAGTTGTTACAGCTGCCGGCAGCCTCCAGCCTCACCACATTCTGCTGATCACATCTCCAGATAAATGTTTCTAAAGCTCCTTTTGATTATGGCCACGCTTCTGGAAATTTTCAATATAATTCAAAGGATAATTGCTAGAGTAAGCCTAAATACAGGTGATACAGACTTCAGGGATAAGCTTTTTCTTGATTCTCAAATTACTTTTCCAGTTTTGAATGCATGCAACTACTCCCTGTATAGCCAGAACCCTCAAAAAAATCAAACTGTATTCATGAGGAAATCATAATCCATGAATACATCTTATGCTTCCAAACTACAGACCTTTGCTTATAGAGTTCCCTTTGTTTGGAATTCCATTCCTTCTCTTAAAAATTCCACGAAGACTTCTCTTATCATCTTCACTTAGCTCCTGGGCCTTTGATTACACTAGTCCTCTATTTCCTGTCTTGCCTTATCAAAATATATGCTTATGGTTAGGACATTAATTCCATTCTTACTTACTGATTCGCTACTATGCTGTTCTCAATAGTACTGCTGTTATGGAACAAAAGAGACCTGTTTCTTGCTCTGTGAAACATACTTTCTGATTCCAAGCATCACCATACATACGTAAAAAGTAACTATTATTTTTTAAATTTTTATTGGTACACTGTAGTCATACATTTTAATGAGGCACAAGATGGTAGAGGCATACGTGCATATATAATTCTTGTAGCCCTTACCCATTCCCACCCCATTTCATCCCCCCTCCCTCCTTTCATGTTTGGCTTAGTGATTGACTTTGATATGTTTATGAATGTACATCATGTACATTGGGGAATTTCCCTCTTCCCCCTTCCATCACCCTCAGGTCACCTTATTTTCTCATCTACAGTTTCTCCTTCTTTGTCTACAGTCCCTCCTTAGCTTCTGCATATTAGGGAAAGCATCCGATTTCTTATTTTTTGTGACTACTAATCTCTGCATAATGTTCTCCAGTTCCAACCATTTTCCTGTAAATGATGTAATTTTGTTTTTCTTTATGGCTGAGTAAAATTCCATTGTGCACATATTCCATAGTTTTTTAATTCATTCATCAGTTGATGGACATCTTGGATGGTTCCATATTTGGCAATGGTGATTATACAGCTATGAACATAGATATGCATGTGTTAGTTTGGTAGTTTGGTTTCCATTCTTTTGGGTAGATAGTAATTATTGAAGGGGAGGAGATCTTTAAAACTCTTCCTATTTATAAGATGAATTCATATCCGTGATGCTTGATGTCACTTCTAGGAATGAGGACCGGAAGAGACACTGATTTGTCACCTATGATGCTTCTTCTGCTCAAAAGTGGTTCTTTTATCTGTATGCCTCCATAGTCTCTATTTACCCTTCAGCCCCAAGTATTATAATTCCAATGAGAAAATAATCCCTCCATGCCAGGTGCAACAGCATATGCCTATAATTTCAGTACTTGGGAGGCTGAGACAGGAAGATTGCAGGGTTGAGCCTCTGCAACATAGGAAGACTGTTTCAAAATAAAAAGGGGGAGGGGCTGAAGGTGTGGCTCAGAGGTAGGATGGCTGTGGATTCAACCCCTAGCATCAACATTTTTCAAAAATAAAAATAAAAAATCCTTCCCTCTTGTAGGCTGCCTGCTTGCGTCGTCTTGCCTCCCTGTTTCCCACATATGCCTCAGCCTAACACCACCCACCTGTCTGCTCATTTCCCTTTCTTATTAGGTAACTGTGTTCAGTATCTTTCTGTGACAGGTAAGTGGGATTCAGTATCAATTCCATTCTGGAGCACAGTGTGGCTCATTGTACTGAAGAGGCCATAAAGTCAAAGAACTACATTTTGAAGACTCCTTGCAGCTAGATTGTAGATTCAACCAATTAGAGACTCTTCCATGAGATCTTGACAGAGGGAGCCAGGTGGAGGCTGCACATATGCAGCTGAGAGACATTGGGTTTTCTGGTGGCATGAAGCTTCAAGGAACAGCAGGGACCTCACCTGTGTCCAGGGGCCATTGCAATGATGGCAGTTTCAGATCCCTGGATGACAGAGAAAATGGTGTACACATGGCATTGATGGTCTCCCTGGTATTCTCCAGGATCCCCACTGCCTTACTGAGGCAGAGATTCTCTGTCAAGGACAGATGAGCATCTGATTCAAGTGTCCTTTCTAGGATTTCAGCATGAAGCTTGGAGTCCTTTACTCCTTTCAACACTTTTGTAAGCATCCAATTCCCTATGTTAAATTTTTTCTGCTTAAAATAGTTAGAGTGATTTCTACTTCCTGAACTTCATCCCTGTTCTTCTACCAGGCATAAAGTTTGCTGAGGGCAGGGTCTATATATTTTTTATCTTGGTTTCTTCTTTTCCTAGGATAACACCTGCTACATGGCAAAAAAACTTCTACAGCACGTTGATGTAAATAAGCATTTTTTCCAGTATAATACTCACTAACTGTTGTCTATTAACTCATTTAATTCTCAAACAGACCTATGAAATCAAGACATTTAGTTTAATTTTACAAATAAAAAGATGACCCTTAGAAAGGGACAGCAAATTGCTTGATGCATCAAACATAGGAGCTAGCAGCTATTATCAGATTCTAGTCCAAGTTTGCCATCTTCAAAATCTTTTCTCTTTCTATTATGCCATTGCCTCTGCCTATGATAATGGATATCGGGAGTCAAATAGAAATGTATTGTTGATTGTTTTATTTCTTCATTGGAAACATCATTACTGGTTTCTAAGGATGGTTACCTTCCTGAAAAGTCAGTGGCTTAAGCCTTCCTTGGAACGACTCATCCTCATCTTTTGGTAAGTGTAGCCACAAAGTGCTCCTCGGAGTGTTCATGGGTGGAGGAAGATGTTGCTAAACCCCCATCTCAGAAATTGCCTTAGTAAAAACTCAAGGAATTCACAGCCTTTCAGAGTTTCCCTGTTGCCAGTGGAAGATAACTGACTTGTGACCAACACAGAGAATTCCTGGGACATTGAGCTGGAAGACCCAAAGTGACATTCTTAAAATAATGAGAACCCTTAGGAATTTGCACTATTTTCCACTCCCATTATGGTAATTGTTACATAAGCAGACTGAACATACTTGTCTGTTTTCACTTAAGATCTGCCACTAGACGGATGCATCAAAATTTTAATGCCATACCACTGTATATCCTGTAACTTAAAGAAGCCTGGTGTACTGGTGGGGAATACGATATTTTATATGTCATTGCATCTGCAGCGACTACACCTCAGCTAAGTTCTAAATTTTCTACCACCTCAAGACATGTTTCAGATATATGCCAAATGCCTGCTTGTTGTTAAGAAAAGACACATCAAGGCATGATACTGCAAACACGGGCAACAGAAGCTGGGGAAACTGGATTCAGAGGCTGCTCTGTCTCCTCTGGGATGAAGGCACAATTCAGAGTGGACTCCAGAATGCAGGAGGAAGACAGGACCTGGGTTGCAGTCATATACATTCTAGAGCTGGGTCAACAAACTATGGCCTCTGAGCCAAATCCATCCTACCACTTATTTTTATAAAGTTTTCTTGGAACACAGCCAGACAGACATTCATTTACATATCCTTTATGGCTAATTTGGGGCTATACCAGCAGAGTCAAGTTAGCAGCAACAGACTCAACAAACTGACTCACAAAGCATAAAATATTTACTGTCTCGCCCTTTACAGAAATAGTCTGCTGATCCCTGTTGTAGAGCATTTCTGTAATATGTAGTTATACTAGACTCATCGTAGAGTTTCAGATTCATTCTTAAGCAGATTTCAGTGGTTGAAAACGACCTAGATGACGCTGAGGCTCTTTTGCATGCATAGTCTTTATGGGGGCCTCAGCCCTCAGGAAGTCTTTCAGAAGAAACCAATCTTTATTATTTTCTTAGTGGGCTTGCTTTTCTTTCTCTCTCTCTCTCTCTGAATTATGACCTTTCCTCTGTTGAACTTTGTTCTTAGCTTTTTATCTTCTATCCCTAGGAGAGCTACATTTTCATCTGATTTCACCACCATATTTTTTTTAGCTACCCAAAGGTTTTTTTTAATCTAGTTAACTCTCATGGACACTCATGTCAACCTTTCTTTTCTTTTTTTTAATCTTTTATTTCTTCTACTTTATTTTGAGACAGGCTATTGCCATGTTTCCTAGGCTGGTCTTCTTCTGGGCTTAAGTGATGTTCCTACCTTAGCTGCCCAAGAGCTGAGCAGGCACACAGCCACATCCCTGGCTTTATCTTTGTTTTTATACTTTACTATTACCTCAAACTCAGTATGTCCAAAGCATATCTCTATAGGACATGCTTTGTGTATAACATTTAATGCAATGACCTTTTTGGTAACAGTCTTATTTAACTAGATGACTAAGGAAACCAAGGCTCAAAAAGGTAAGTAACATGTCCAAGTAAAAATCAGTAAGAATCATCCTTCAAGAATCAGATCTAGATTTAAAGCCTGGGCTACCCTCAAAACTCTTATTTTTTCCAGACTAGACTTATAGATGATTACGGAATGAGCAAGGAAAAGTTAGTCATCTTGGTTTGTTAATAAATGAAATACAAATATTCCCATAGTTACAAATTGAGTCTCCTTCCTTCCTTCCTTTTTTATGGTATTGAGGGTTGAACCTAGAAATATTCTGCCTATAAGCTACATCCTCAGCCCTATTTTAATTTTTATTTTGAAAAACAGGGTCTCACTAAGTTGCTAAGGACCTCACTATGTTGTTGATACTGGCAATAAACCTGCAATTGTCTTGTCTCAGCCTCCCAAGTACTGGGATTACAATTGTGTACCACCATACCCAGCTTTCTCTTTTCTTAATAAGAATAAACCAAATTAGTAGAGAGACAACCATGGAAGAAAAATATGAAAATTTTTTCATTCAATACGATTATTCAATTTCAAGATTATAACTTCCCCTTCCTCTAAGAACCATTGGTGTGAAATCATTAATGGAGACCCTGAAGAAATTCCTTCCTTGTCTCAAATCTACTATAGGAAAGAAGATAGTTTTCCATTACACACACTCACACACCCAAATGAGAAATCCATGTAAAATATAAACCAATTTATGCCCTTGTATTGTATTGACATACTAGCTCAAAGCACTGATGGCATGCAGGTGTGAGAGCAGCAGGGAGGGAAATTGGATAATCTGATGGCAATTTGCTAATTTACAAGTTGAGAAAAGGTGTTCTGGCTTCTCTTCACTCATATTTCTTTGCCTGGCCAAGTACAAAACAACAGCTATAGCAGCTGAGGTTATGGTTTTGGAACTCCTCCAAGATGTAAATGCAAGACCTGCCAATCTTCCCCTCTCCTTTCCTGCAGGTACCTACCTGCAGTGGCTCCACTGGTAACCCGAGAGTGCCAAGATTTATCGAGAAGTACATGAAAGTTAACACAGAATTCTCTTTGTCAACAGAAAGCACATTATATTAGGACCATTTGGAAGAGTAGACAGGATGTATAATAAGTGACTTCAAAGAGCAGTATGGTTCCTCCAGGCTGAAAGTGGATGCTGATTTAGGGGTGAAGCAGAGAGTGATAGATGATGCACCTTTGCAAGGAACATCTCCTGTGACAAAATGTATTGCATTTCCACCTACATCTGAACTATTCAATCTGGTTTATATGACTTCATGGAAAGAACAAATGCTCACATTTATAAAGGTTTTTCATTTCTAATAGTAATTTAGAAATTATGTAGCATCCTAGTGTGGCTTATTGTCTCTATATATCTATAAACAATGATGTGTGGGATGTGTGTGTGGGAGACTGAGAGAAGGAGGGAAGAAGAGAAGGAGGGTGACAGAGGGGATCCCATCTTGATGAATAGTTTTGAATTTTCTACTTCAAAGAAATTAAAGGTGAAGGTTCTTGAGTTGCTTTTCTGTCTTTAATCATTTGCTAAAATGGAAAAGAATGTGTAATTCCAAACATCTTCAAATGTCCCTATTCCCGATCTCACTATCTCTATTAACTTAAAGTTAAGTGGAAGAAGAAAATTATAGGCTTGGCATTTTCTATACAATTTTCTTCTATATTTCCTAAAGTATTTAAATTCATAAATTCTGTACAATGAAATGAAATCTAAATATCATTTATTAAGCAGGATGTGACTCTACTGCCAATATCCGAAGACATAAGACATACCAGTTTACTTTTTACTTTGAAATAATTAAAGATTCATGGGAAGTCAGAGAAAAATGTAGAGAAAGGTTGTGTGTGTACTCTAATTAAGAAACTGACATTGGCACCATCCAATGGTTTTACAACCACATGCATGTGTGTTTCTGTGGAATCTTATCGCACATCTGATTGTGTAATCAAACAATGATCCAGGTACGGAGCTGTTTCAGCACCAGTAGTGGTTCCTCAGGCCAAATCTAACACCCACCCTATTCCTAATTCTTGAAACCACTAATTTTTTCTCCATCTGTATAGTTTTGTCATTTCAAAACTGTAATATATGTGGAAATTGTATAAAATAATTTGAAATGAGCTTTCCCACACTTATTTTAATTCTCTTGTGATCTATCCAACCAATTTTCATGTATCAACAGTTTGTTCTTTTTTATTGATAAGTAGTATGCCCTGTGAGGAGGTACCACAATTTACTGAAACTTACACACACTAAAAGATATGTGGATTGCTTTATATATTGCTAATTTCCCAACTACTTTTTGTAAATCATCTGAAGTAACAACAACATGACAACAAACAAACAAATCCCCCTTAAACTCCCAAGTGTGCAAAATTACATTTTTCTTCAATTTTTAAAACTCTGCTCCCCCAAGAAGGACAAACTCACCCACCTGATCAAAATATTAGGTCAATATAAAATTAATATATGCTGACTCACCCCTTGATATTATAGGCTAATTCTCTAATTTGCATAAATAGCTGCCCTTAGTTCTCTTTAATTCCTAAATATGGATTTTTCTCAGAGGGAGGTAGCAATTTGTCATCTTAATCTTTGGTAAGACAACTATAAAAAGAGGAAGTGTCTTTGAGCCAAGAGAGAGACTTGGACTTGTTTCATGAACTGAACATCTCCAGTGGGATCTTAAAAGGTGGTGGTGGTACTGTACACACTTGTTGCTCAAATGTGGGTCCTTGAAGATTTGGGGTACATTCTTTAAAATAGTTATTTTGTTTTTATTTTTAAGTATTTTATTGGTGCATTGTAACCATGCTCCTTAATGAAGTACATGCCATCTGGTAGAGGCATACATGTACAGATCACTCATTTAGCCCTTCCCCAATTCTCTCCCCTCTCCCTCCTTCTCATGTTTGGCTTAGTGGTTGACTTTGATATATTTGTGAATGGACCTCATGTACACTAGGGAATTTCCCTCTTCCTCCTTACCATCCCTCTCAGTAACATTGCCTTATTTGCTCATCTGGTTTGTCCTTTGTCTAGAGTTCCTCCTATGACCCTTTTTATCCCTAGTTTATGCATATTATAGAGAACATCCAATTTTTTTTTACTTTTTTTTGTGACTAATCCCACTTAACATAATATTCTCTAGTTCCATCCATTTCCCTCTAAATGATGTAATTTTTTTTTCATATGGCTGAGTAAAATTCCACTGTGTACATATCCCATAGTTTTGTAATCCATTCATCCATTGATAGACATCTTGGCTGGTTCCATAATTGGCAATGGTGAATTGTGAGGCTATGAACATAGATAGGCATGCATTAGTTTGGTAGTTTGGTTTCTATTCTTTTGGGTAGATACCCAGAAGTGGTATTGCTGGATCGTATGGTAGGTTCTTTCCCATTCTTCAGAGGATCCTCCACACTATATTCCAAAGTATTTGCACAAATTTGAAGTCCTGCCAAAAATGTATTAGAGTTCCCACTTCTCCACCCCTCACCAGCATTTGTTGTTTAGCATGAACCTCATGGGACTTCAAATGACCATGGAAGGTTAGGAAAAAACCCATTAGATTCCTCCCATTAAAGATGGTGCTGGAAAATCAAAACTTAACTCCCAGCTATGAAGGAGGGTAAAGCAGGGGGGAAACTGCTGCAGGCCAAGACTGAGCATTTGCTACTACGGGACGAAGCTTCTACAAGGTAGTATAGGGGAAGCATCTACCAGGAGGAGTTTCTTCTAGATTTCTTTCTGAGAAAGTGGCAGTACCAGAATGAAGATGTCTAACTGTTCAGAGATTTCTGGTACCACCTTCCTTTCAATATAAGTTACCTTGGAAATGGGCAGATTTAAAAAATACAATGAAGGGTACTGATATTGCCTTGTTTTTATTGGCATAAAAATAATTAAGTATACATTCCAAATCTAGCTAACATGATGCTAGAATTAAAAGTTTCCTTGGGGTTTAAAGGCAACAAAGAATATGTACCAAAGGAGGGGTAGATGACTAGAGGCGAGGTTTGTGGCAAGGTGGGGAGACCATTATCTTGAACTTTTTTTTTTTTTTTGGTGGTACTGGAGGTGGAACCCAGAGGCTTTCTACCTCTGGGCTATACTCCCAGACCTATTTTATATTTTATTTGGAAACAGGGTCTCACTAAGTTGCTGAGAGCCTCACTAAGTAGCTGAGGCTGGCTTAGAACCTGTACGATCCTCCTGTCTCAGCCTCCCAAGCACGGGGATTACAAGCGTGCGCCACCACGTCCAGCTATCTTGAACTTTTGGCCAGGAGTATAGAAAGAAACATATAAAAGCTGGAGGCTAACCAGGTGTAGTGGTGCACAACTGTAATTCTAGTACTTGGGAGGTTGAGACAGTAGGATCACAAATTCAAGACCAGCCTCAGAAATTTGGAGAAACTTTCAGCTACCTAGTGAGACCTTGTTTCAAGACAAAAAATAAAAAGGGCTGAAGGTGTAGTTCAGAGAATACCTCTGGGTTCAATCTTCAGTACTCCAAATAAAACAAAATAAAACAATAAGAACAACAACAAGAACAAACAGTTGGAAGCTTGCTCCTGGAGAGAGTGTTAATTGATACAATCACTCTGAGAAATTGGAAGAATCTACTGTGGCTGAAAATATGTCTGCCGAGTTGAACTCTTTTCTCCTCAAATTTCTCTGTTAATATTCTAACACACAGCACCTCTGAATATGATAGTGTTTAAAGATAGTCTTTTTAAAATGGGTAACTGAATGAAAATATGGTCATTAGGGTGATCATTAATCCAATATGGCTAGCTTACTTATAAGAAGAGGGTATGTGGACATAGACAAAGATAAAAGACCATTTTGAAGGGAAAGGGTGACCATTTACAACCCAAGGAGAGAGTTCTCAGAAGAAACCAACCTCACAGACATCTCAATTTTAGATTTATAACTTCCAGATCTGTGAAAAAATAAATTTCTGCTGTTTAAGCTATCCAGCCTCTGGTGCTTTATTGCAACAGCTCTAGCAAACTAATAAAATGTAACAACTCTTCAGTCCAGCAATTCAGTCCTAGCATGTGCCATGGACATGCATAAATACTTTCATTCAATGACATGTCCAGTTATATTCAAAGCAGCACTGTTCATAGAGTCAACCCAAATTAAAGACTGCTTAAGTGTGCATGAACTTAGGAATGTATAAATGAAATGTGGTATATTCACATGCTGAAGAGTTTAGAGCAATGAATGAATATTAGTACAGAAAACACAAATGCATTTCATAAGGAAAATACCAAAAGTATATAATGTGTGATTTCACTTACTCTAAGTTTACAAAAACTATTCGAACTTAGAATCATATTTATACCCTTCGTCAGGGGGCAACTGGAAGAAAGAAAGGGGGGCAAGCCCCAGGGGCACCAGTAGTATCCTATTTCTTTATCTGGGTGGCAGTGACATGGTATATTCAAGTTGTCAAAATCCAGCGATCCATACAATGAATATAGCTGCACAGAAAGTGTTATTTTCAATCAAAGTTTTAGAAGTAGATTTTCTTCTAAAGAAAGCTAAACAAGAGTTCTTTGCCCCCTAACTTGTTTTTATTTGATGAATTGAAAACAGGAGGCACTGATTTCTGCCCCAAAGTCTGCAAAGAGGGCTCCAAAGGAACTCAAACAAGGTGGCATATCTTTGAGAGAAACCCAAAGAGTCAGACCTGTGGCTTGATAACTTCTCTGCTGGCAGAATTAATAAAGAGTTGTTGACGCTGGGGACAGTCTGTCCTCAAGTTTGTTACATGGGTGTTTCCTGTGTACCAGATCTGGGCCCTTCTGCATGAGCCAGCCAGAGTGAAGCTAATGTCTCCCCAAGAGGCTACTTTAGTGAGAGAACACATCTAAAACAAAGAGCTGGAGAACTGCTGGAATACTGTGAGTCCATGAAGTTAGCCACTTGGGGAAGGACACCAGTGGGCTTTCCATAGGTGAGCTTCCTCCAGCCTTTTTGTCTTAGGTTAGAAACCCAATCTTAGCAGAGGAAGGAATTCTACGTGGCCTATCTTTTAACATGGTCCACGTGGAGAAAGAAATAAGAAAACACTAACATTTTAACTCATAGCTGCCATTAAGATTCCTAGGAGAAGTTGTAGCCTAGAGAAAGATACTTAAAATTATAGAGCAATTTACAAGTTGATGGCATGCACAGGAAACACATACCTGGGATGCTTACTTATGTCCTAGTACTACATATGGTCTGGAAGTTGGGCCAGCTCGAGCCTACTCCCTCTGTAATGTAGACCCAAGGGAGGGAACTGTGATCAGTAGACACAGGGGTGAGTGTGAGGGAGAGGGGGAAATTGAAATCTTGAGGGATCAGAAAAAGACTGATGTCAATAATAGAACACAACTCAGGAGGAGTGGGCAGATTTGGTGATTGAAGCAGTATTCTAGTTCAACTTTGATGTGCTGGGTTTGCGGTGCCTCTGGGATATGAAGATGAACATCTTTTTTTTTTTTTTTTTTGCAGTACCGGAGATGGAGCCCAGGGGCATTGTACCTTTGAGCTACACTCTCAGCTCTATTTTTTCATCTTTTTACTTTTGAAACAGGGTCTCGCTGAGTTGTGAAGGGCCTTGCGAAGTAGCTGTAGCTATCTGCGAACCACAATCCTCTGGTCTCAGCCTCCTGAATGTCGAAATTACAAGTGTGAACCACCACGTGCACCTTTTTTTTTTTGGTGTATATATATATATATATGTATATGTATATGTATATATATATATGTATATATATGTATATGTATATATATGTATATATATGTATATATGTATATATATGTATATACATATATATGTGTGTATATATATATGTATATACATATATATGTGTGTGTGTGTGTGTGTATATATATATATATATATATATATATATATAATTTTATTTGGAAACAGGGTCTCTTAAGCCAGAGAGACTGGCTTCAAACCTGAGCGATCCTCCAGTCTCCACCACCCAAGCGCGGGGATTACAAGCGTGTGCCACCATGCCCGGCACCATGTGCACCTTTGAACATCTTCTTTGGATAGCTTGAAAATTGGAAATAAAGCTTAGAAGAACGAGCTGGGATTAGCATCATCAGCAGAGAGAGAGAGAGAGAGAGAGAGAGAGAGAGAGAGAGAGAGAGAGAGGGAGGGAGGGAGGGAGGGAGGGAGGGAGAGAGAGAGAGAGAGAGAGAGAGAGAGAGAGAGAGAGAGAGAGAGAGTGTATTGTGTGGTTCTATCCAAATTTATCAGCTCCCTGGAATTATATCCATGGTTCCCTTGCAAAAGGGATAGATTTGGGGATTTCAGTATGAGAACCCTCTGCTGAGGGAAGATACGTCTCCTTCTTTTAGAGAAATAAATTGTGTATGGGTAGACCAGAATTGGGTTTTGCTCTGGAAGCATGATAGCACAAGACCGTGGTGTAGGGGTGGTCGTGGAGCTAGACGCTTTGAGTTTCAGCTCTAGCCCTCCTGCTTATTAGCTACATGACAGGCCAGTTAAGGAACCATGTGACTCTTATGCCTCAGTTTCCTTATCTTCAAAATGAGGAAGATAAAAGTAACCCATGTCGTAGGTGGTTGTGAGAATTAAGAATACTTTCGCTCTTCTTAACTTGACCACCTCTGCCTGCTCCCAGATCCTTGGGATGTCTTTGTCTCTTGAAGGTGCCACACTCTTCTTCCCTTTGAATTGACGCTCCTGCTGTTTTTTCTGCTTGTGAGGCCCTCCTCCCTGTTCTTCACGTGACTGACTCCTTTTTACCCATGAGAACTCAGCTTAAATACCTCCCCAGAAGCACTTCCCAAATGCCATCTCTGAGACAGGCCATTCACTATGATTCTGTCTCCTGAAATTCTGCCCCACAATGTGTAATTTTTAAACTTGTTTTTATGGTACTAGGGATTAGACCCAGGGTTGTTCTATCACTGAGCTACACCCTTAGCCTTACTTTATTTTTAATTTTGAAACAGGTTCTCATTAAGTTGCTGGGGGCCTTTCTAAATTACTGAAGCTGGCCTTAAAGCTACAGTCCTATCTCAGGTTCCCAAGTACTGGGATTATGCACTCAGTTACAATTTGTAATGTTTCTGTTAGTTGTTATTGTCTGTGGTGAGCTCCATAATGGCTGGGTTGTATCTGCCTTGATCCCCTCTGTCGCCCTACACCCACCACACAATCAGCTCTCCATAAATAGTCACTAAATGAAACACTGGATAGGGAGCAACTGAAGATATATAGATTCCTGGTTCTGTGCATGCCCGTGGATGGTGCACCAATGTGTCAGCTGTGTTTATGAGCTGGTGGGAAGCCAACCCCATTATTTACACTGAAATATTTGCAGGGTAGCGTTTAGCTTTTTTTTTTTCAAATACTAGAAGGACTCTCACTGTCCTGGATGCAGTAAAGTAAGGCATGAGTATACAATTCTGGGCTGGGGAATAACAGTTCATATCTGCATGGACAGTACAGATGGCGTTTACAGGTAATGTTTTTACCAAGCCAATATTTTGCCATGAAACTGATGGAAGAGATGCTGATCCTTTGTATTCAGGACTTCTAGTTTGGACTATTATTGTATAATTGAATTATTTTATTCAAGTCAACCTCTCTAAGCCTTAGTTTTTTCACCTTACAAATTGCAATTGAAAAATGTTTGCTAGGAGCTGGGAGTGGTGGCACATACCTGTAATCCTGGTACTTGGGAGGCTGAGTCAGGAGGATCACAGATCCAAGGCCTGCCTAGACAACTTAGTGAGATGTTTAGGAATCTAGTGAGAATCTGTTTCAAAATATAAATAAATAAATAAATAAATAAATAAATAAATAAATAGGGTGGGGGTAGAGCTTGAAGGCAGAATGCCCCTGGATTCAATTCCTAGTACTGCCTCCGCCATTGTTTTTTTTTGGGGGGGCAAGGGCAGAGACTGATATCTTTCCACTGAAATCCTGAAATTCATTATTTGCTTCTCATGTCTAGACAACAATTCCAAATTTCCCTTGAGACACTTATGTCCTTTAGGTCTTACCATGAGAAAATGAGTGTAAGTGACATCAGTAAACTCTGCTCCAGTGCTCAAGACCCTTTGCTTTTAGGCTGGAACTATAACTATATGGAACAGGGTCCCCAGTACCTTGCAAGCTTTAGCTAAGAATGTAAAACTATCATAAAGAGCCAAGGCACTAACTTTTGGAATCCATTTGTTACAACAGCTAGTTCCATGACTAATACACATGTCCCAGCTACTTTATAGGATCGTGAGAAATGGTAGATGTGATGTATGGGAAACAGCTTTGGGAGGTAACAAGGGCTACAAAAATTTGTCACCATCACTATTAATACAGAGAAAACAAATATCCGGTAGAATGTTTGACACAGAGTCCATATTTAATATTTATTTGTTGAATAAATAAATGAATACCTTGTTGGGGAAAAAAAGCCTGAGCTTAAAAAAATTCTACACAACACAACACTGAAAATTATTTGTTTGTATACAGAGTAATCTTTGATTCATTTGGATTCATACAAGTAAAAACAAAACAAAACAAAACCCTCCTGGATATGTACTTTTTTCAAGGAGATTCTTGTTTGTAATTTTAATACTTTTTCTATCCAAATTAATGCTAAAATACTGAAGAGTATTTGAACAAAGGGAAATCCATCCTTAATCCTATCGCCCAAACACAGCTCTTTCATTTTTGCCTGTTGCAAAATTTTATCTACATACATGTCTATTTTTCATAGCTAAAAATCTGTTTCTTTTTCTTCCTATTTTTAAAATGCATTTTAATTTGTACTCAGTAAGGAAAGCACTGCCTTGGTAATTCTCCAGAAATGATTTCAACAAAGAAACACCTAATATTTCTAACAGTTCCAATTTAATTTTGCCAACGGGTTCCATTCTTATTAAAAAGCATACCACAGAGGGAAAGTGATTTTCATAAGAAAATACATGGGGGTGTTAATTCTCACTACATTTAGGGTGACAAAGATTACAAATGTCACAATTTTGCCACTTTCTATTTAACAGTTATCTTGTGGGTCTTACAAAGATTACATGAAAGGCAAATGAGTACCTGTGGACCATATTCAATAACGCCAATGAGTTCATTCCATGATTGGTTCACCAAATATTTATTGAGTACCCACCTATGTCTCAAGTAGAATGTGGATTATAATGAATAAGACATCTCTGCCCTTGGAGAGATTATGTATAGTAGGGATGAAGACAAGAAGACATAGCAATTGTATGTGGGGTAGGGGGGAGGCCAGAGGAGGTACATGAAGAAGTGGCTTGAAGTTAGACAAGCAAAGGAAAGAAGTGAGGTCCTAGCTCCCTAGATCATGGACCAGAAGAGAAGCAGGAAAGTATAAGCATTCACAGGCTGTCCTGCAACTGGATATTCACAGATCCCACTGGATGTGAGTGAATGGGAATGGAGGAGGGAGCAGAGGTCAGATACAGCGATGGGGCCTGCTCAGCACTGCCTAGCACAGCACCTGGTACCTGGGCATTCTGCCTGGAAACTATGCAGGTGACTCTTTAGGGTCATAGATATTGGCCCCTGGATACAAATGAAGAGCTCTCATGGCCAGGAGAGGATGATGACTCCTCTCTCCCTAAATACTGCCTCGGTGATAGGATTACTTCTCTGCTGGCAGTGCCATATGGCCCCTGCTTGCTTCTCAACACAGGGATGCTGCTCTCTTGTGGTGGGTCCAAGCTGTTTGCTGCAGAGCAGCAAGATTGTCTAACATCAAGGCAAATGCCAGGTTCACTTCCTCCATGGGCCTCCTCTAGCCTCATCTAGACTCCATCCATACTAGTGTCTACTTGTCTTTCATCCCTACTATATATACTGAACCCTAATCTTAGAATTACCTTCTTGCCTCAAATTCAATTTTTGTGGCATTGAGGATTGAACCGAACCCAGGGGCATTCTACCTTTGAGCTATATCCAGCCATATATATATAATATATAATATATTATATTTTTTTGTGGTACTGGGATGGAAACCAGGGGCTTTCCACCCCCAACCCACCTACACCCCCAGTCCTATTTTTAGTCTTTTTGTTTATTTATTATTTTTATTTTTTGGTGGTACTGGGGTTCCTGGAAACCTTTCTACCTCCGGGCTATACTCCCAGACCTATTTTTATATTTTCATTTGGAAACAGGGTCTCTTAAGCCAGCGAGGTTGACTTCGAACCTGTGTGATCCTCCTGTCTCTGCCTCCCAAGCACCAGGATTACAAATGTGCGCCACCATGTCAGGCTAGTCTTTTTATTTTTTGAAACAGGGTCTCACTGAGTTGTGAAGGGTCTCGCTAAGTAGCTGAGGCTGTCCATGAACCGTATTCCTCTGGTCTCTGCCTCCCAAATGCTGGGATTACAAGTGTGTGCCACCATGCCCAGCTTATATTTTATTTTGAAACAGATTCTTGATAAATTTCTAAAGATCTCATTAAGTTTCTGAGGCTGGCCTCAAACCTGCAATCTTCCTGTCTCAGCCTCTCAAGTTCTGGGAGTATAGGTGTGTGCCACCACACCTGGCTCAGTTTTTTTTAATACCCTCAAGAGTATATAGCCTCCCAGAACATGTTTGTAACAGAAATGGGTTAATGCCATTTCTAACTCTAAATCCTAGAAGTTGAGAGTTGGCATGAGAGGGGAGAGACTTGGGGAATAGTAGAGGAAATAAGAGAAAGAGGGGAGAGAAAGGCTATGAGGACTTCTCGTTGCTTTTTTCTCCAGCGTTGCTGAGGTATAATTGACAGATAAAAATGTGTTTGTTTAAAGTGTATGATGCTATGTTTTGATATATGTATCCATTAAAATACTTGCAAAAATAAAAAAGAAAACTTGCCACTATCAAGTTAATTAGAATATCCCATATCATCATCTCATATACTTATATTTTTTCAGTGTGATTGTGTTGATAATATTTAATATCTACTGGGAAAATTTTAAGTACAGTCATCCCTCTGAAGATTGGTTCCAGGACGGCGCCTCCTAAGATACCAAAGTCTACACATGCTCACGTTCCTTATATAAGTAGGTGTAGTATTTGCATATAATCAACACACATCCTCCCATATTCTTTAAATCATCTCTAGGTTAATTATAATACTTAATAAAATATACATGCTGTATAAATAGCTGTTAAACTATATTTTTACATTTTTTATTGAAGCATTGTAGTCATATATCTGAATGGAATACAAGATGGTAGAGGCGTACATGCACATAACTCTCATTTAGCCCTTCCCTAGTTCCCACTCCATTCTCTCTCACCTCCCCCATTCTCATATTTGGTTTAGTGATTGACTTTGATATGTTTGGGAATGTACATCATGTACATTAGGAAATTTCCCTCTTCCCACTCCCATTCCCCTCAGTTAGGTCACCTTATTTGCTCATCTAGAGTATCTCCTTCTTTGTCTAGAGTTTCTCCTATGACCCATTTTCTCCCTAGCTTCCGCATATTAAAGAGAGCATCTGATTTCTTAGTTTTTGTGACTGACTAATCTCACCTAGCATAATGTTCTCCAGTTCCATACATTTTCCTGTAAATGATGTGTTTGTTCTTCTTTATGGCTGAGTAACATTCCATTGTGTACATATCTCATAGTTTTGTAATCCATTCATCTGTTAATGGACATCTTGCCTGATTCTATAGTTTGGCAATGGTGAATTATGCGGCTATGAACATAGATACACATATATTTGGTAGTTTGGTTTCCATTCTTTTGGGTAGATATCCAGAAGTAGTATTGTTGGGTCATAGGTTTGTTCCCATTCTTCTAAGGATCCTCCATACTGTTTTCCAAAGTAGTTGCACTAATTCCACCAACAGTATAAAAAACATCTCACTTCTCTCCATCCTCATCAACATCTGTTGTTGTTTATGTTTTGAGTGATTGCCATTCTAGTTGGAGTTACGTGAAATCTCAGGGTAGTTTTGACTTGCATCTCTCTGATTACTAATGATGTTGAACATTTTTTACCATTTGAATTCCTTCTTTTGTGAAATATCTATTTAGTTCACTTGCCCATTTTTTGATTGGGTTATTTGTTTTTTTAGTGCTTAGTTTCTTGAGTCCTCGTATATTCCAGAATAAATATCATAAAATGGCCATTTTGCCAAAAGTGATCTACAGATTCAATGCAATATCCATTAAATTACTGAGGTTATTCCTCACAGACATAGAAAAATAAGTCCTTAAATTCATTTGGAACAACAAAAAAATCAAAATAGCCAAAGTAGTTCTCAGCAACAAAAAAAAACCATGCAGGAGGCATTATAATACCTGACTTCAAACAATATACAAAGCTATAGTAATAAAAACAGCACGGTACTGGCACAAAAACAGATACATAAACTAATGGGGCAGAATAGAAGACTCAGAAACAAATCTGCATATTACAGTCATATGATTTTTGACAAAGAGGTAAAAATATACACTGGAAAGAAGATAGCCTCTTCAACAAATGGTGTTGGCAAAACTGTTTAACCATATGCAGAAAAATAGAAATAAGCCCTACTTTCTCACCCTACACAAGAATCAATTCAAGATGGATCAAAGACTTGGAAATCAGACCAGAGGCTTTGCAGCTCCTTGAAGAGGACATAGGTCCAACACTGCAACACACAGGGACTGGTAAAAACTTTCTCAAAAAGATTCCCAAAGGCACAAGAAACTAAAAGTCAGATTGATATTAGAATTACCTTAAATGAAGAGCTTCTGTAAAGGAAAAGTAACTATCAAGAACCTTGACAAAGAACAGATAGAAGTCAATTTTTGTTAAACTATATTTTTAAGAACCAAAAATAACATATTTAGAAATAATGATAATATATTCAGTACTGAACATGTATGTCCAGTACAGGTACAATTTCTTCCCCCTGAATATTTTCAATTATACTTGATTCAGTTTATAGATATATAAGGATATCTAAGGATATATATAAGGAAACTGTACACAGTGGAATGCTACCTGTAGTCATCATGGTGTACACTGGGTCTCCAGATCAGCCTATAACTGACGGACTGTAGTATTTGACCAACATCTCCCCATTTACCCCATCCCTAGACTCTTGGTAAGCCTTAATTCCAGGCTTATTTCTGAAAATGCTTTTCATTGAAATTGAACATAAGGGATGTAAAAGTGCCAGAAAAATTGGGCGTGTTGGCCTATGCCTGTAAATCCAGCACTAAAGAATCTGAGATAGAAGAATCAGAAATTCAAGGCCAGCCTAGGCAACCTAGAGAGACCTTGAGTAAATTAGATCCTGTTTCAAAATAAAAAAGGGCTGAGGGTATAGCTCAGATGGAATTCAATCCTCAATAGTCCTTGGTTCAATCCTCAGTAGTCCTCCAAATAGTAAAGAAAATAAGCCTGAAGTCTTATTCTCAAGGAGGAATTCATGGATTAATAAACCAGGTCGAGAAATACTGAATAATCTGGAAGTAAACCAAATGTAACTGTAACAACCTAGCAGGGTGATTTAATTTGGAAGCTTTAAAAATTATTTTCATTATTGCATTGCAATTTTACATTATAGTGAGGTTCAATGTGATTAAAAAAAACATGCATATACATAGCTTTGAAGGTGATAAATAAAATGTGGAGAAAAATTTGGGAACATTTGCCCCTACTCTGCTGGGCAGACTGAAAATGCCTGGTGCCGCTGATTCCATGGGGGAGGGGAGCTCATGGATTCAGCTGCTGAAGAGTGATGAGAAATTAAAGAGAGAATGAAATGTGCGGTCTTATTTAATCACACCTGGTGCTTCAATTTCTCAATAGCAGCGTCCTGCTCCACGGTGTCAAACTGGATGGATGTGCGAGTATGCGCGCACACACACGCACAGCACACAAACATTCAAATGATTGGGTATAAGATGGATTAACTCTCTAATGCCACAATCAGTCAATTGCAGGCATCTAAAATGCAAATGGCAAGTGGGTTTTCTCATAAAGAACTCGAGAGCACCAGGCGTGGTGGCGCACGCTTGTAATCCCAGCAATTGGGAGGCTGAGACAGGAGGATCGCATGGGTTCAAAGCCAGAGTCAGCTACTTAGTGAGGCTCTCAGCAACTTAGTGAGACCCTGTTTCCAAATAAAATGTAAGATAGGTCTGGGAGTGTAGCCCAAGAGGGAGGGAGTATCACCCGGAGGTAGAAGGCCCCTAAGTTCCATCCCCAGTACCCACCCTGGCCCCCCACAAAAGCTCTTGGGAGTAATTCCAGGACCTGAATCAACATACCATCGTCACATCTGAGAGGTGAACATTGACATATCATTTCCTTAAAGAAGTCAAAAACTGAAGGTGTCCCAGGCTGGGAAGTGGCTTGGGGAAGAGTAATTATTTTTATATCCAAGATATGTTCTTAGTCATATTCTCCTTCTGCTCTGATGACTGAGTGAATGAATTATGTGTTTTAGATTTCCAGGGGAGTAACAGATACCAAGAAGAGGGAAAGACAACAATACCACTCTATTTAGTAATGTCTGTTTGTGAGAATTTTAAAGTTTATTTCTTCTTTGTGGTACTGGGGATTAAACCCAGGGGCATTCTACTTCTGAGATATATCTCCATATCTATTTTATTTTATTTTTTTTTGAAACAGGGTCTCATTAAGTTGTTGAAGGTCTCAGAAAATTGCTGAGGCTGGCCTCGAACCTGTAATCCTTCCTTTCTCAGCCTCCCAAGTACAGTGATTATAGGCATGTGCCACAAGACCCAGATGACTATGAAAGTTTATAAATCTGTCTGAATTGATCAATACCTCTTCTCTCCCACTTTGACTTCCCAACCAAGGAGCTGTTTGTTTACAGAATGTGTGGATTTATTCTGAGTATCAAACACTTTAATTACACAGGACCTAAACCTGTTTCCCTAGGTAGTGAGATAATTTATGGAAATTGGGTGCAAAATTATCTCTAAGTCACTTTCTATAATGGACACGAAGGTGCTTCATCTAATGTAAAAATTGTTAATTTTCGCCAGGTATGATGGTGCATCTGTGCAATCCCAGTATTTGGGAAGCTGAAATACGAAGATGGCAGGTTTGAGACCAGCCACAGTAACTTAGTGAGACTCTCAGCAACCTAGTGAGACCCTGCTTTAAAAAAAAGGGCTAGGGAAGTACTTTGGAGGTAGAATACCCCCTGGGTTTAATCTCCAGCACCCCTTTCCCCCCAACACTGTGTCATCTTTTGGGTAAGGAGAAGCCTTCTACATGATTCCATTTGGCAGCAGAAAATAAATTCTTAGGTATAATTAGTTGGCCACAGCCAGCTTTATATCATACTTACAATGAAGCAAATCAAAGATGAAAATAACTATAAAATAGCTATTTTGGTCCTTCCAATAGAGCCAGTGATCTCACACAGATGGGCTGCTGCTAGTTCCGACATTTGTTTAGAGTTTGATTCAGTGAAGGGAGGTATGTAGGGAATACATGCATGGGCTGCCCAGAATTTTAAAATGATTGATTTTTTTTCAGAAACATAGGCATTCAATTTTTTGTTTTTGTTTTTAAACCATCTTCCAAGAAATAATCCCTACTGCTGAAAATTCAAATAATCGAAAGAGCTCCCGGTTTCTGCTTCTGAAAATCCAGGTAGCATTTGTCATGGTGTTCCGTAATTCTGCAGCTCCTCTAATAAGACTGGCAGCTTTTTGAGGGCAGATTCTGTCCTGTTCATCCTCATCATCTACTTTCTAAGCATATGATGAAGCACTCTCTAAGTGTTGCTACCCAATGAACAAGTATGGATTGTACTGGGGGCTATTTCTGGTGGCATTATTCTGGAGAATCATTAGCAGCTCAATAAGTATTTTTGAATGGCCAAAGTCAACTTGAATTGACTAAAGATTTCTAGGATGGGCAGTGTGATGTAGTGCCTGGTGGGTGGGCTTTGGACTGTGTTTGGATTTAGCTTCTGCTCTTGACAGCAAGAGGAATACGTCACTTTAGCTCACCGCTGTCATCTGTGAGCATGACAGGATCAAGCCTACCTCTGAGGCAAATGGTACCACTTGAGAATGATGCTCCTCCTCGTTCAGAGTCATGCTAATAGTATTATCACCTTAGCGTAACTCTACACATCCATCGTGTGTTTCTAAGGTCAAGGTGTCTCACTTGAAAGCAAGGTTCTTACTTTCCTTTCAGAAATTCCAAGACAACTAGTAATCAGGTAAAGCTTTTTCTTGCAGCTGATGTAGGTTGCTAGCAAAGCCAATATGTAAGCGCCTAGAAAGTTGCATTATAAAAGCATCACAGATGGTTTCAGATTGAGGGAAGACGTGCAGGTCTTCATATAGAGAGTAGAGTGCACTTGTCTGATGAGAAATTAAATGGAAGAAATTTTGAGAAAGTAAAAAAATCACTATAATAATCATTAAATGAGGAAGATGGGTGACATGAGAAGGTGGAATATATTTGACTTCTCATGGACTCCTTCCTACCATGGACATACACCCTTTTAAGGGTGCAGGGAAGGGAGAGCAGGGACAGTGAGTGGCTACTCTTAGCAAAATTTTCTTCTAGATAATTTATGCTTATCTTAAAATTTTTATATTACATCAGATAAAGAGGAATTATTAAAATTATTGTGGATAAGTTATAATTGGATTAAGTTCATTTAAAATTTTAGGTATACAATGATAAAAAAGCTATTAAATTTGTATTACTATTAAGCATTTTAGTAAACTAAATACCTATGCATCAGCTACTAACTTTAGGAGTAGAATATTAGAATATTAGCCATGCCTTTGAAAGCCCAAAGCACCTCTCTGATTCCATCTCCCACCTCCTCCTGAGATAATCACTATGCAGCAATTATGCTCATCTTTCATCAGCTTTAGAAAATCACATCTACCCTCTCCCATCTATGTATGTATCCCTAGTTACACTCAAACAAGGTATTGCTTAGCTTTGCCTGTTTATGAAACTTAGGTGAAAGGATCATCACGAATGTCTTCCATGATATGAATCTTCTGCTAAACTTTGTTTTCCAACATTTGTCTATATTGATGCATGTGGCTGGTTAGGATTTGTATTCCACTATACAAATACACCATAATTTATTTATTCATAACTTTAGATAGATATTATATTTATTTCCAATTTGGGACTATGACTTGCCTTTTTTTTCTGTGTGTTCTTACTCTGCCATCAAGGAGAGGTTCTTTTTTTAATTTTTATTTTTTATAAGTGGAACATATTGAGAGTGGTGTACATCTACCTTGTACTTCATGCCCTTCCCCTTCCCTCCTCCCAATAGAGAGTGTCCAGGTGAATCATGTTGTATTTATGCTATGACACATATTCGTACGTAGCTCCTCCATTGAACAACCTCAGCTTTCTTCCGTTCAAGCTTTGCTGAGATTTCCCCTCCAGGAGAGGTTCTTAAGACTGAGGGCTGAAATATGGAGTCAAGGGCTGTCCGTAGGCGGGAGAAAAACTCACTTTTGTAGAACAATATGGAAAATGCAGTACAGGATGGAAAATGCGCATGGCTTAGCTACACAGAATACCCTAGGAAGGTAGAAATGTTTCTATGCCCAACTGTCACCCATGAGGACATTCCTAACGAAACAGTACAGCTTGCTGTGGTGGCCTGAGCCTGTAACCCCAGTACTTGGGAGGCTGAGAACACAGGATCTGAGATTTGAGGCTAGCCCCAGCAATTTAGTGAGGTCCCTCTATAACTTAGTCAGACCTTGTTTCAAAATAAAAAAATAAAACAGGGCTGGGATATGACTCAGAGGTAGAAGGAGCTTAGATTCAACCTCTAGTACCAAAATCAAATCAGTAAATCAATCAAAGAATAGATCCCCTACAAAAGAAAATATGCCTATGAAATTTGTCTATGTGGTTTTCAGGGAGGGTGGATATTTTATAATTCACAGTCCCCATTACTTTCCCAAAGCTACCAAAAATGAAGGAAGGAAAAGAGAAGACATTTTCAGATAGGAAAGAACTCTAGAAAGCCAGTGTTCTCTTTGGTAACGGGTATTAAGAAGAATGAGGAAACTGAGACACACACGTTTCTATGCAACACTGAACAATGTTTCTAGGAAGTATGTAAATATGTTTTGAAACAAGGGGTCCAATTATGTGAGAATCAATAACTAAACTATTATAGAACATGGGACAAAAATCCCATAGGATGACAGGAATTGAGAGAGAGGGTGGGTGTGTGGGAAGCCAAGGGAAAGGAAGGATAGTCATTTCATATTTGTCCACAGGGCTGAATCAATGGATTGTTCCTTTATTAACAGTCATAATTTGAGAAACACGGGTTCACAAAGTAGTTTCAAAATATGCATCATCATTATTATGTAAAAATCTGAAAGACCTATCCCGGGAACTTAAAAGGGACATATTATACTTTCCAAATTCTTGGGTAAGGGGGAGGAAGCGAAGAAAAACTCAGCATCATACAGCAAAACTAGCTTCCCCAATGAAAGAGAAACAACAAATGAAACAAACAAACAAACAAAATATATCTATATGCATACATACAGATATATTATATATACATATACTAAAATGCTGAATATGATAATTTAGATATGGAGTATCCCCCAAGCTCATGTGTTGAAGACTTGGTCCCCAAAACAACAATGTTCAGAGATGGGGCTTTAAAAAAATTTTTTTTTATTGGTGCACTGTATTCATACATCATAATGGGATTAAAAAAAAACTTTGGTAGACATACGTGCACACATCGCCCAGTTAGCCCCTACCCGATCCCCACCTCGTTCCCTCCCCATCCCTCCTTCCCATGCTTGGCTTAGTGCTTGACATCTAGTATTATAGCAATTTATCCAAAATTAACAATGATAATCTCACATAACAGTTTCATTTGTCTGATACCAAGCTTTTGATGACTTAAAGATAACATTTCAATATTTCTTTTTGCTTTCTTTCTTACCAGATAATATTTTTTTCTTTTTTTTTTTCAGGTGAAACTATCATACGGAGATGGGGCTTTTAGGAAGTGATTGAAACTGTAAGATGTGGGGCTTCATTGAAAGGCTTGGGTCCTCGGGTGAGTGCCCTTGGGGACTTTATCTTCTCCCTGCCCGTTCTTCTCTCTCTTTGCTTCCAGGTTGCCATGAAGGGAACAGTTCTGTTGCACCACCTGCTCTCCACCATGAGGCTGTTCCTAAGCACAGGCCTAAAAGCCATGGAGCCATTCGATTATGGTCTGAGGCCTCTGACACCATGAGCCAAAATATATCTTTCCTTTTCCAAGTTTTTTTTTCCAGATATTTTGTTAAGCAACAGGAAGCTAACTAACATACTGAATATAAACTAAGAGGACAGAAGAAATGACAAAAAATTATCTTCATAGAGATTCATATTTTTGAAAGTTGAAAGTATATATATATATGTATGTGTATATATACATATATATATACATATATGTATATATATGTGTATATATATATACATATATATATATACACACACACATGCACATGCACACATACTAAAATGTGGACAGTTGTTTTGGCACAATGGTTTTAGAGTAATGTCAAGTTTCTTATTTTTGTATAACTAAACTTAAACTAAACTTAAATAAAAATATGTTATGACTCATAAATAAAATATGTTATGATTTTTTATTATGTGATGTGATTGAAAATAAAAGACAAACCTAAAATTCCTCTTCATTCATCTGAATAAACATTGATCATGAAGCCACTCACTAAAACTACAAAGGGTGGTCATGGATGAGATGGGCATTTGCTGAGATTATTCATCTTCTTTTACTAACTTATTTCTAAAAACAGATGCACGGGCATCGCTCACTTCTGTGGTCACAACACTACTTACGCTCTGCGATCCCACTCTTCCTTGTTTTTCTCAGCAGGACACTACAGTGACAGGAAGCACCCTGTGATGGTGGCTTGTGTCTGTGTGTGCAGAGGGTACGAGATCTTGGCATACAGCCATATGAGCCTGGGTCCTTGGCCATGGGAGAAGACTGGAAACGCTGGCTGATGACATTCCAATCCCATAGCACCATTGTACTTTTTTCCTGTGTTAGTTGCAGTTCTCATAGTTGACCCCGTCACGAACATCAAACTGGAGCCACACTGAGCAAGTCCCTTCTTGAATCTCGCTGCCATCCCTGGAATGTTTTGCTTTGTTCTACCTCAGCTCCCTGCTCCTTGACCTCTAAACCTTCCCCCTTGCAGGGGAAGTCAGGGGCCCCTTCTAGGGCTCTCATCACCCTCTGCCTATCCCCTTATTTATCTCATGTGTTATTGTGACTTCTTAGTAATCCATCTCCCTGAGGAAATGTCTCTCACAGAGGACAACATGGGATTCTTGTTGGCAGAGAATGTGTGGTATTTGCCTTCTAGCACTGAGCTCAAGTAGAAGGAACTCAAAGTCAATGGATGGTTATTGCACAGAGGGCTTCTTGGAGCACTCCCCTCCCCTCCCTCATGTCCTTTTCTTTGGGGGAGGGTCTAGGAGGCAGCATTTTCCAGAAGCTTGTTCTCAAAGCTTCTAAGCTTCACAGTCACCCTGTTGCTTACACAGCTGAGATTTTTGTGACAAGTTGGCCAGGGCGCTCAGGAACTTGGCTGTTTATGGCTCTGAGCTCAGTGACATCCCTAGGGCATCTGTGCTGTTCCTCGTCTACTTCCTCTACTAAGCCCACTGCTCTCCAGGTACCAAGTAATACTAACCTCGCACTACTTTCTCCCAGTCCCAAGTGTGCTGCTTCTGAAAAGAGAAACCATGTTCACAACTTCCTCAAGTTGATATTGAACATTCCCAAGCTTAGGAGTTACTTTGCCCACACTTATCTTTTGGAAGATGAATAAGTGGTCATTCTTTTGTTTTATGTATTTACAAATGACGACCAAGAAGGAAAGTCCTGTTTTCAGGAAAGCTCAAGGGGTATTAAATATAGTAGAATTTAACTTATAGTAAATAAAAGATTCATCATTAGGAGCTCAAAAGATACTAAAGAATTGGGGTTTATATATTTCATCCTACTCCAGTCTCTTTGATTGGTAGCCTCTTTCAACTTCTGCTTAATGACAAATACTCCCACCACACTGTACGGAGAGTCCAAACACACCAGGCACAATCACCATGCCTGTGTGTGTGTGTGTGTGTGTGTGTGTGTGTGTGTGTGTCCTATCCCTTCAATGCCCATCTTACAAACCAATAATCACCTTTCAACATGTAGCCCAAATGCTCTGTCTTCTGAAAGATACTCCCTAATTATTTCAACCATTGTTAGAAATAGAGACACAGCACCATGGCAGTAGCTATTAGTGCTATGTCATCATATTATAATTTGCCTGTTGATACAGCTCTATTTATGTATCTATTCAACTACTAGTTATTGAGCATCAGGCATGAGTCTGAGGACCTGGCCTGCACCTGTCATCCCTCTCACCCTAGACTTGAAACTGCACCTGGCATATAGGCTATGCACATTCTTAGCTCTTTGGTGTGTAAAAAGTGAAAAGATAAATTCCAGGTCTGGGATATTGAGGAATGAGTGTACTCATTTGTTTGTGTGTGTGTGTGTGTGTGTGTGTGTGTGTGTGTGTGTGTGTGTGTGTGTGGTGTATGTGTCTGGTTCTGGGGATTGAATCCAGGCAGCAGGTGGGCTTTTCTTTCCTTTCTTTCTTTCTTTCTTTCTTTCTTTCTTTCTTTCTTTCTTTCTTTCTTTCTTTCTTTCTTTCTTTCTTTGTGGTACTGGGGATAGAACTCAGAGGTATTCCAAGTGACACTCCCAGCCCTATTTTTTTAATTCTTTATTTTGAAAAAGGGTCTCACTGAATTGCAAAGGGGGTCACTAAGTAGCTGAGGCTGTCCTCGAACCTCGATCCTCCTTTTCAGCCTCCCAAATGCTGGGATTACAAGTGTGTGCCACCACCAACAGCTTTTATTCTTCATTTTGAAATAGGGTCTCACTAAGTTGTGGAGGGTCTCACTAAGTGGCTGAGGCTGGCTACAAACCTGGATCCTCCTGTCTCAGTCTCCAGAGTACTGTGATTACAAGCATGTGCCATCATGCCTGGCGGAGTATACTCACTTTAGTGAAGATTGGGGTCTGCCTTGTGTTTATGTTACATAGAAAAGTCATCACAATTTCTTCATCCCATCTCTTCTCCCTTTCCTTATTCTTTCCCTGGTCTCCTCCTTTTTAATTGATTACTCTTACAGCCAGGATGGTCTTCTCAAATTTAATCTGAATCACATCTCCCATAATTCCAAACTCCTCTAGATTCTCCCTTTCTTTGAAATTGCAAATGTTGCTCTTCATGATTCTTTATATATTTGAAAGTTATTCTACCATTTTCTCATCTGGTCCTACTCTAAAAAAGAAAAGTGATGTAAGAATCTCAATTAATCTTATTTTGCTCATGGAGACCACTTTCCAAGTCTTGCTGTCTTATTAAAAAATATTCTCACCTGTGTAAAAAGGATGGTTTTTGCACCACATTGCAAATAGTGGGGCCAGAAACTTCTATCCCTCGTTACGGCACAGCCAGTACTGATGCAAGGGAAACTTCCCAGGTCTCTCAAGAGAATACATCACTCCTCAAAGTTCATTTACCTAACGTACAACACTCCTGATGGGCTCAAATAATACCCCTCTTGCTATCTCAACCAAAAATTCAGGTTTTGCCTCACCTCGCCTCCATATTCCTCTAATATTACAAAATACTAATGTTGGGTTTTAAGGAACTGCCTTACGGGGCATGGGCACAGGGCTATTTTGTTCTAAGTCCCAAGCACAGCGTCAAATAGAACCTGGCCAAGGATTTTCAGTAACTAACTCTGCCGCAGCCTAGTGTGACATAGTAAGTGCTTTCTCCTTTATCTTGCTGTTCTGAAGATGGCAGGCCAGACTCTTTTTGAAGTTTGTGCCAGATCTTGCAGTCACACCATGCTGTCTACTACCTTAGGGAATGATCAGACATCTGACATTCTCCCTTGACAATGAGGCTGCAGAACTCTAGGAATGCAATAGTAGGGTGTCAGGTTAGGCTAAGAAGGAACCTGGAATCAATCTGGATGGAGGGTCTCTGTTTGCGGCAGGTATTGTTTCTCTCTACTTCCTAAAACTATACTTAATGATATAAGGAGCCGGTGTTTCATCTTATTTTGCAAATTAGTTAAATAAGATTTGGGGAGATCAGCAACCCACTATCAGTCACACTGTCTGCAAGGACAGCTGAGACATTGAAACCAGCTCCGTCTGACTCTGAAGCCCCACTGGGCTTTTCCTTCTGGGGAAGGTAATTAAGCATCAGGGAAGGAACAGTAGAGCCTCTTTTTCTTGAAGGCTCAACATCAAGGATAACACAGTGTTATCTTTCATGGAGAGGTTACATGTGGTGCTACCTGGAGTCAAAAACAGGAGTAGTACTGTTTTTCAAAGTTCCTTTTGGGTTTATGATTTTTATGATGGTAGAATCATCTTTATGAATGGAGGAACAGAGAGCCTTATGCTTCAGGAATTTTATCCATGTCATTCTCCCTTTGAAATACTCAGCACTCTAGGCGCCAAGACTATGCAACCAAGCAGGTCTTTAGTAATTGCTGGCTTGGGACCAGTAATCCGTGTCACATGCCAGCTCTGTTTTTGCATAATCAGTATCCCTCAACATGTCCTGGGTAACATGGCGTTGATTGATTCAGACTCCTTAAGAGCAAAGAGACCAAGCTTGCTGCCATAATATGCCTTCTTTAACCTTATTTTACTTGCCAGTCACCTCCAACTTTTATTCACTTTATCTAGCACCTTCTGTAAAGATTGAAGTCATGGGCCATGAGATTCTGGATTTAAATGTACTAAAGTGACTGGGGTGGCGGATCACACAGGAGACGAACTCAACACAGTTATGAGCAATGTGTAACCAACCTACCAGAGAAAGGTTATGAAACTTAAAAGTACAGACACAAAAATTAGTAGGCGAGTTATATTGGCATGAAAATTTCAAGTTATTTTCTGAAAGTGAGTTTCTTTAGCTGGAGTTAGATGAAACACTAGGTTGGCGCCACGTTACGTGTAAGCTTAGACTCACTTCCCGTCGATAGTTTCTGCAGTTGCTATTTGATTTTCATGACTTTATTTTTTATAATTTTGTGTAATTACTAAGACAAGTTTATATTTACATTGTATTCTAATGTTTAATAACTAAGAAGCTATGATTTAAAGAAGACAGTACCTCTTACTAAAGATGACATATTCTTTTCAGAATGTTAAGATGCTGATAAACTTACAGTGTACATGTGTGGTCCTGGGGACTGAACCCAAAGGCATTCCAAGTCCAAGCTATATCCCCACACCTTAAAAAAAAATGTGGACTTCCGGGAAGATGGCGACCGAGAAAAGCGGGGCTTAAGAGCCCCGCTAACAACCAATCTCCATTACCACAAAATCAGCGCCTTTCATAGCCAGAAAACACCATCACCAGAGAAACAAAAAAAATCACCAGGCTCCAGAGAGAAAGCGGACTGAGAACAGAGCTCAGAGCCACAGAGGAGATACACCAGCCTCACACCCGAGGACGCGGCAGCAGCGCCATACTGCTGGCGGCAGTGGCGAGTTCACCGGACAGCTACAGCAAGCCGAGGTGAGCCGCTGCGGAACAGCCAGGCGGGATCTTTCGGCGCAGGGACCATCTAAAGCTCCCAGTGGCTGAGCTCAGCACACCCTGCAGGGACTCAGAGTGGAACTCAAAACCAAGAAGAAATAAGCCAGCCTCACGGCCAAGGGCGTAGCAGTGGCGCCATATTGCCACCGGCGGCAGCAGCAGTGAATTCACCGAGTCCAGTACAGCTACATCTGTGAACTCAAGAACAGTGAGTCAAATTGCGGGCCACAGAGGAGAAATCCCAGTACTGTACTCCCTGGAACTTGACCCAGTGGGGGAGGGGCGGAGGCAGAGATATCACACCATAGGAGAACGTGCAACCTGGCACCCCCCATGGTCTAAAGCAGCCTCTATCGACTCCCTGGGTCGGAGACTCTGTGATACAACCCAGTAAAGGAGTAGTGGGGTCAGAGATACTACAGACTCGAGATCCAGAGCACCTTAAGTGAAGTCATAGTGACCCAAGGGAAGAACCCAGAGAAGGCACAAACTTCTGAAATCATGGGAAAGAGGAATAACACTGGAGCAATGAATGCCCACAACCCCACAACATCAGAACCCGATAAAACAGAAAATCAGAGATTTCTAGAAGATCAAATCAGGAAAATAACTGTAGAAATAATAGAGGTGCTTCGAAAAGAACTCAGAGAGAGCCAAAAAGAGATAAAGGATGCAATTAATGAAGTAAAGGCCTCAATTCAAAGCACAAACAACTGATTAGACCACATGGAAAACAGAATCTCGCTCTTAGAAGACGATCATTCCAAAAATGAATGCATAGTTTCTAATCTAGAAAAAAATATCCAACAGCAGGAATCTGATATTGAAGAAATATGGGCCCATTTTAAGAGAGCTAACCTAAGAATAATTGGAATAGAGGAGGGAAAAGAAAGTGAAACCAAAGGGATCAACAATCTCTTCAAGGAAGTAATAGCAGAAAATTTTCCAAACATAGAGCAAGAGGTTGATACACAGGTCCAGGAAACTTATAGAACTCCCTTTAGACAGGATCGGAGAAGAGGATCCCCACGCCACATAATTGTCAAAATGACCAATGTGGAAACCAAGCAGAGAATCTTAAAGGCAACAAAAACAAAGGGCCAAGTGACATTCAGAGGCAAACCAATTAGAATCACTCCAGACTTCCCAAACCAAGTCATGAGAGCCAGAAGGGCTTGGAGTAACATATTCCAAACTCTGAAAAAAAACAACTTCCAGCCAAAAATTTTCTACCCAGCAAAACTTTCTATCAAATTAGATGGAGAAATAAGAAGCTTCCACGACAAACAGAAACTGAAGGAATTTGTCTTCAAAACCAGCACTAGAGAAAATACTCAAAGAGATTAACTACAAAGAAGAAATAGGTAACACACACCAGAACCAGAGAAACAAGATTTCCATCCAACAGACAACTAAGATTGGTTATCTGTGGAGATTCATTATTTATGTTAGTCTTTTACCTATCTCTAAATTGTATTGTTTGCCTTTATTGTTAATTTTTAGGATTTCTAGTTGGAATATTAATATACCTTCAGATATAGCATTTGGAAATATTTTATCCAATTCTATTAGTAACTTTTAACTCTGTTTACATTGTCTTTGGATATACAATATTTTTTTATTTTTTAGGGAGTTTGTATACTCTTCTGTTGCCTGTGCCATTGAAATCATATCCAAGAAATCACTGCCAATTTCAATGTTGTGAGGTTTTATGACCCAGATTTTCTTCTAAAAGTTTATAGTTTTAAGATTTATATTTAGGTGTTTTATCTGAGTTAATATTTGTATATGGGATTAGGTAAGGGTCCAATTTTATTCTTTTCTATGTAATTATTATTTTTCAACAAAATTTAGTTAAAAGATTATTATTTCATCCACCAAATGTTCGTGGAAACCTTGCCAAAAATAACTTGACAATATAGGGAAGAATTTAGCTCTAGGCTTGTATTTAATTCCAATGGTTTATATATCTGCCTTTAGAACAGTACTACACTGTTTCAATTATTGTAGCTTTATATGGTTCGAAATCAGAAAATATATATCTTCTAGCTTTGTTCTTTTCAAGATAGTTTTGGGTATCTAGAATCCATATTCCATATTAGGATAGATTTTTTTCTGAAAAATAAATATATAAATATATGATAGTTTCACCTAAAAATAGAAAAAAAATTCTCTGGTAAGAAAGAAAGCAAAAAGAAATATTGAAATGTTATCTTTAAGTCATCAAAAGCTTGGTATCTGACAAATGAAACTGTTATGTGAGATTATCATTTTTAATTTTGGATAAATTGCTATAATACTAGATGTCAACCACTAAGCCAAGCATGGGAAGGAGGGATGGGGAGAGAATGGGGTAGGGATCGGGTGGGGGCTGACTGGGTGATGTGTGCATGTATGCCTACAAAAGTTTGTATCCCACTATGATGTATGAATACAGTGCACCAATTAAAAAAAAAACAAAATAAAAAAAAATGTTGTTGTTGCTTTTTGAAACAGTGTCTTACTAGGTTGCTGAGAATTTTGTTATGCTGCTGTCTTCAAACCTGCAATCCTCCTGCCTTAGCCTCCAAAGAATTGGGATTCCAGCTGTGCACAACTCACCTGGCTGGATGCTGATAAACTTTTAAACTGTGATAAAGAGGAGCATTTGGATGCCTTTTTAAAAAAAAAATCTTTTCTTAAGAAATATCTACGTAAGCTGGTGTAGTGGCGCATGCTTGTATTCCCCGTGCTTGGGAGGCGGAGACAGGAGGATCACGCAGGTTCGAAGCCAGCTGTGCTGGCTTAAGAGACCCTATTTCCAAAAAAAAAAAAAAATAGGTCTGGGAGTGTAGCCCACAGGTAGAAGGGCTTCCAGGAACCCCAGTACCATCAAAAAAAAAAAAAAAAAAGAAAAGAAAAAGAGATATCTACCTGTAGGAACTCAGTCTATTGAACAAAGGCGGCAAAATGGCCACTGGTTAAACATTTACTGGGCTCTTTTTTTGCAAACATTAAGTCATTTCCGCCTGCAGAGCACGGCCTTCTTGTGCTGGAGCACAGCCCTGCAACCAGCAATGGACCAGGAAGACTCAATTTCCTGACATGCTCATTCAACAGAAACAAAAATAAATCTTTTAAAATCTGAATGCATTTTAATCAACATTCTGGGAATGTCAATTGCACCCGTATATTGACACCGAAACTCAAAGTTACTGGGAGACCGAAGACCTAGAAGCTACTTATCTATAAAGAAAGAAATATCTTGTTTTACTCCTGTGTTTGCTACTGTCCAAAGTTCCCCAGCGTACATGATGTACATTCACAAACACATCAAAGTCAATCACTAAGCCAAACATGAGAAGGAGAGAGGGGGGAATGGGGTGGGGATTGGGGAAGGGCTGAATGAGTGTTGTGTGCATGTATGCCTCTGACATTTTGTGCCCCATTGAGATGTATGACTACAATGCACCAATAGAAAAAGAACTTAAAAAATTAAAAAAGAGCCAATATAGAAAGGTTAAAAAAAAATGCAAGTTGACCCTTGGCTAAACACCTGGAAAAAGAAAAGCAGAAACTTCTTGAATCCCTATGTATGGGTGTTTGGGGGGGAACTAAATGATTAAAACCAGGGCCTCCCTTGTATTTCTTTTTTTTTGTTTGTTTGTTTTTTTGGTGGTACTGGGGTTCCTGGAAGCCCTTCTAGCTCCAGGCTACAGTCCCTGACCTATTTTTACATTTTTATTTGGAAACAGGGTCTCCTAAGCCAGTGCGCGGCTGGCTTCGAACCTGCTTGATCCTCCTGTCTCTGCCTCCCAGGCGCAGAGATTACAAGCATGCGCCACCATGCCCAGCCCTTGTATTTCTTTTTATTATTTTAATTGTAAATATTTATGGGGTATACTATGATAATATGATATATGTATAGTGGGTATAATGATCAAAGCAAGATAGTTAGCATTTTTCATTTCCTTAAATTAAAAAATCTTTTGATCAATAATCAATAATTGTACATATTTATGAGGTACAGTGTGATATTTCAATACATATATATGTATATGTATAATATGTAGTGATCAAAATATTTCCCACCTCATCCTTACTCTGTGTTTGACCTCCTCTCTCCCAGTAATTCATAGAATATATAATGGGGTATTGAGGACTGTAGTCACCCCACTCACTACCTATTACTTACAGCTGCGTTTGGGTGCTTGTTACCTCCTACCCCCCCCCCCCCCAGCTGCCCCAGCCCCTAATAATCACAACTACAAATTCTGATTGGCTTTTTCTTAAAGCATCTCACATCTCCTATTTCAAGCTAAACAAATTCTGGTGTCTGCCCTGAATCTTCCAGCTCCAGCTAGGTGTGAACAGTGGCTAGACATAGATGAAACTGTGTCTTTGAATACAAGACCATGTTGCCCAGGAGGCAGGACCAGTATTTAATTTTCTGCCTGTGTTCAATAGACTGTGAGCTCCTCAAGGGCAGGGACCGTGCCTCATTTGTCTTTGTAACTGTGGTGACTAACACATAATAATCTGTTGATTCATTTATTCAACAAATATTTACTGAGAACTGGAGGTACAAGACAAGCAAGGTCCAGGCTTCGACAAAGAATTAGACTTTTTCCAGTCGGATTGCCACAGAATAAAAAAATGTAATGTTGTATGAGAAACACAAGTATACACTCAAAATAAGAAATACAAAAGCTGAGCTGGCTTATTCATAGACTCATCCATGTCAAAGATGAATGGAAACTGTTTTTATAGATAAGGAAACCAACCTGAAGCGCTGACCAATCCTGGGCCGTGCGCTCTCTTCACCTTAAGCAAGGTGGCCTATTAAAGATAAAGTTCTTCAAGTGGATATTTCCATGACTCTCTGTTATCTCTCCTGCCCTTGCAACCTAATGATGTCACATACAGGTATCCCTTTATATCTGCAGGGGCCTGGTTCCAGGATCCCCAATAAAACCCCAAATCTACAGCCACTCAAATCCTTCATAAAATGGCATAGTACTTGCATATAACCTATTTCCTGTCATATGTCTTCATTCATTTCTAAATTGCGTAAAATACCCAAAGCAATGTAAATGTTGCATAGCTGTTAGACTGTATTGTTTAGGGAATACTGATACGAAAAACTCTTTTAAGACTTAAAAAGTCCTAAAACCTTAAAAATTCAATACGGACACAATTTTCTTTTTTCTGAATATGTTTAATTGGTATTTGGCTGAATCCACAGATGTGGAGATTTTACACACACACACACACACACACACACACACACACATCTTTTATATACATATATGTCTATTTTATATATATGTATATATACATATATAATACAATTTAATTTTTAACATTTAATTTCTAGAAGTTTACATAATTCAAGGCTTTGTTGATCATTTGTGGTAGTTGGGACTGAATCCAGGGCATTCTACCTCTGAGCTATATCACAGCCCTTTTTTTATTTGTTTGTTTTGAAATAAGGTCCCTAGGTTGCTGAGGCTGTCTTCAAACCCGTGATTCTCCTGTCTCAGCCTCCCAACAACTGAGATTACAGGTGTGTGCCACCATGTCCCACTAGACCATGGCTTAATAAAGATAATGGATGCAAATTCCTTTAGGAGCCAGGATGTAAAACAATTTAAGTAAGGTGAAGGGATAAAAATGAGAGAACAGAGCAAACACAGCCTGTTGTTTCAATCATTGAACTGGTTATTTGTAGCTTACAACAATCATTTCATTTGCTTATGCTTTTGTGAGCAAGGCATTCATAAAGGGCTCAGCTGGACGGTTCATCTCTGGTCCACCTGGCATCTCCTCATAGGGATAGAGGACTGATTTCCAAGATGGTTTTTAATTCCTGTGTCTGGTATCTGGGTACTCTGTCCTTTCTTTCTTCTTCTACAAGATATTTCTTCCTTCCTCTAGAGCCTCTTTCCATGGCTTGGTCTTCTTACATCATGGTGGTGGCAGATCGTCTCAAATGTCCCAACAGATAGAGACTGAGCACAGGTGGTTTCTTAGATCCTAGGCCCAGAAACTAGCTTAGTGTCTCCTCTGCCATATTTTACTAATTGGAGCAGTTACTAAATCTTTCCAGATTCAAGAGAAAGTTACTAGATGTCCTTCTCAACAGGAGGAATGTTAAAGAATTTACAAATTCTTTGATGCAGCATAGCCTGTTAAGAGAACAGTCTCCATGACTCAGATGACTGCACTGTGGGACTGTGGTCCTGTCTTAGTATGTTTGCTATAACCCCATGCCATGTAGTTGGAGGTTAAAGCAATGGAAATTAATTTCTCATGTTCTGAAGGCTAGAAGACAAAGACAGAATACCAGCATTGTTAGATTTTCGTGAGGTGCTCCCCTCAGGTCTTTATTCTAAAGCAGCTAGTCTTATTTATAAGGGCTAGATTCTCAGGATTTCATTATAATAGTATCAGTGTTACAACATATGAAATATGGAGGCGGGACACAAACACATGTAGTATAAACAGGCCCAAAGTAAAAATATTTTAAACTCAGCTGGGTGTGGTGGCAAATGCTTGTAATCCCAGCACTTGGGAGGTTGAGAGAGGAGGATCCAGGTTCACGGCCAGCCTTGGCTACTTAGTGAGGCCCTCCACAACTTAGACCCTGCTTCTAAATAAGGAATAAAAAAATAGGGCTGGAGGTGTTGCCCAGAGGGAGAATGCCCTGGGTTCTATCCCCAGTACCATAAAAATAAATAAATAAATAAATAAATAAATAAATAAATAAATACCTTTTTTTTTGGCATTGGAGATGAAACCCAGAGGCATTCTACCTCCAAATGACACTCTCATCCCAATTTTATTTCTTATTTGGGAACAGGGTCTTACTAGATTGCTGAGAGCTTCACTAAGTTGTCGATGCTGTATTTGAACCTGTGATCCTCCTGTTTCAGCCTCTCAAGTACTGGGATACAAGTGTATGCCACCACACCTGGCTTAGTTTGAACTTTTAAAAATACAGGATGAAAATTTTTATTTGGAAATGTTGAAATTTCCTGAGACCTACATGTTGACAACTAATTCAAACATTTCAAAGCCCTTTGTGTGACAGATACACACATACATAGATACTGCCATACCCATCAGTACCCACCTTCTACTACAAGCACTAAACAAAATTCCTACAAAGCAGTTGGAAGAAGACACTGACATCTACTTGGAAATATTTTGCCTACCCCTAAAAATGAAGATCTTAAGAGTGTTTCAAAAACTCTGACAAGAGATTTTTATTGAAAGCCCACCAGTAGTAAATGGAATCTTTCTATATAAGTCTATCATGACTCACAAGAGAAAACTGAATATCCTCTATTCTGAGAGTTTCATTTCTACCCTGACAAAATCAAATTTTGAAAAAAAATAGTAATTTTCATTTCTTGTGGAATTCAACTGAGTACTGGAAATCTAGGATGAAGATGAAAGTATTGATTTAATGCCCCAAAAGAGGAAGAAAAGAAACAAATAAGGAAATTCCAGAAACTAAACAAGAAGTCACTAGCATAAAAAGTCCCAATCTAGACTATAAGTTCTTAAATTGAAGTGATAGATTCACCTTCTGACTCAAAATGTTTCCCAAATCTGCATTTTGAATCAATACTCTAGACGATCTGAAATAGTGCATGAACTACATTACTGATAACCAATTACATAGACAGTGATGTGATTGGGATGTGTGTCTCCTAAAGGTCCATGTGTTAGAAGCTGGGTTCCCCAGGTAGTGCTCCTGAAAGGTGGTGAAACCTTTGGGAGGTAGGGCACTGGGAGTTTCTTAGGTCACTGGAGGTGTGCCTAAGGGGAACTGTAGGTCCCTAGCACATCCTCCCTTTCTCTGTTTCTTGGCTTATGATGTGACCACTTGCCGTAACATGTGCTCCTGTCATCGTCATCAGAGGTTAACTTACTGGGCTGCACAATCTTGAATTTAAACCTCTAACCTGTGAGCTAAACAAACCTTTTTCTCTTTATAAGTCAATAACTTCAGGTATTTTGTTATAGTAATGAGAAGCAGACTGATACAGGCTTTTGAGAGAGAGAAAAAGAGAAAGAGAGAAGAAAACTAGGCAGAGCTTTATTATAAATGGTGGCTTCTCTCATGAGTTGGGGATGGCAGTGGCAATAATGGGGTCAAGAGAAGAATGTATATGGTGGGCTCCATTTTGTTGACTTGGTGTGAAAAATGTACTAGGAGTGGAAAATAGGGTTTCTGAATCTGATTTTGCATTAGCTAGCTAAATGAGGTCAGGAAATGTATTTCCTTCTCAGGGGCTTAGCTCTTTCATCTGTAAGATGAGGAGGGTATTTCTGGGCTTCAGCAATGCCAAGTGCAACTTTTCACATTTCATGCCTGAGATTGAACCTGGTCACCCAGTATGCCAATCTTCCCACTAAGTCCAAGCCTTGAGATCCTCTTCTACTAAGCCACATCCAATGGCCTGAAGCTAGCAAGTGGGTTGAAAACAATTTTCCAGCCTTGCTTTAGAACATGGGTGATTTCTTTCTCTTCCTGTTTCTACATTTGTATTATGGTTTTGAAGGGAAATTCAGGTGGGTAAAAAGGTAGTGTGTGTGTGTGTGTGTGTGTGTGTGTGTGTTGTGTGTGTGTGTGTGTGTGTGTGTGTGTGGTACTGGAGATGGAACCCAGGGGCCTCTACCTTTGGGCTACACTCCCAGACCTATTTTATATATATTTTAAATTTGGAAACAGGGTCTCTTAATCCAGCAGAGGCTGGCTTCGAACCTGCGCGATCCTCCTGTCTCAGCCTCCCAAGTGCGGGGATTACAAGTGTGCACTACCACACTCAGCTAAAAAGGTAGTTTTGGAGAGAGGGAGAGAGTTGATAATTTTGTGGGCAGGAGTAATCCAGAAACAAAAATATACAATTTGAGAGGACAGAGCTGCCAAAGAGTATGCTAGTTAAACTCAGACCTAGCCTGGTTATCATATTGATGGAGGTCTTTGAGTAGTTGCCTCAAAAGAATCCCAGCAGCCATGTTCCAGGACAATAAGCAGGAAGGTTATGGTTGGCATTAGGATGAGTAAAGCTGTGGGTTTACACATGCATGAACTGGAAAGTACTTACTCCTTACAATTTTTCCCCCCAGTCAGCTTGTTTGACTCACCTAGTTCTAGTTCTGAAGAGGGGTATTGGAACAGTGGAGTCACAACATTGCTGTGAGTTTTCTTCTTCATCATAAATCTTTTGGGCTGAGTGGGAGTAGGTTGTTCAGAAGGAGAAATGCAGACAGATGAGGCCAACCAGGTCAGAACTTCCAAGGGTTCATTTTACTGAAGGGCATTTGATATAATAGACGAAGTTTCTGGATTTACACTGGATTAGCTATGCAACATTGGTCAAGTCACTTAGTTTTTTCAAGTCTCATCTTCCCAAAGTATAAAGTAGGAATAAGAACATCAAAATACTATAAAGACTGAGAATGCTTATGTGTATGGTACCTGGCACGTGTGTGTGGACATTAATTCCTCCCAATCTGTATTCTGCATCTCTTGGATGCCAGAAAATGAAACAGGCTAGGGACAGTGACCTTCAAGTCAGAGATGGGTGTGGAAATCCATGTCTTGTGCAGAGAAAGCCCGGCCAGTCTATATGCACATTGACTTTCTGACTCATAACTGCATTATCCTTTAGCTCCTCCCATCCTGGTCCGGTTGGATGTAATGCAGGAAAGTTGACAATACAATACTGAGCTCTCTCGCCCACTAGGAAAAATCTTGCACTACTACCCTGAGGCCAAAGTTCCAGGAAAAAAAAACACACGTCAGAGTCTTGGGTCATACACTGGCTTAGTAAGTACCATGGCTACCATTTATTTATGTGATTAGTATGGACTTGAAACGGTGTTGGACCTTTTACAAACATTATCTAAGTCAAAGTTTACAATGCTGTAAGAGGTAAATATGTCTATTCCTAGTTTGGAGATGAAAGACAAAATGGCTAATATACTACAGATACAGGACATGAACTGCATCTGTCCCTGAATTTTTAATCGTTATTTCTTAGGGATCAGTCAGCACTCTGGAAATACAAATGGCCTAAGAGGAGCTTCCTGCCCTTGGGCAGTTTTAACCATAAAGAATCAGTATTAACATGCGGTCAAGAATAATATAACTGTCACAGCTCAACTGGATAGCAAGTTTTTTGAGGGAAGGACTTTGTTTTATTCTCTTATGTATCTCTTTTACTAGTATAATGAATGGGATTTGGTAGAAACTTATTCACAGTGTGCTGCGTATATAAGTAAACAAAATGGTAAGTGTTAAAGATGTATGCTATGGATATAGATATTGGTTGGAGTCCAAAGGTCCAGAAAGGTCCCTGGGGCACATGGGAGAAGCCCAGCTTGTGTGTGTGTGTGTGTGTGTGTGTGTGTGTGTGTGTGTGTGTGTGTGTTAGTTACTGGGGCTTGAACCCAGGGGTATTCTACCTCCAAGTCACATCCCATTTTATTTTTTATTTTGAAACAAGGGCTCACTAAGTTGCAGAGGACTGCAAACCTGTGATCCTCCTTTCTCAGCCTCCCAAGTTCTGATATTACAAGCACGTGCCACCATGCCTGGATGCAAGGCCAGCTCTATAAAGGACAGAGCAGAACTTGTGCTGGGCTTCGGAGAGGTAAAAAATGGCCAAGGTGTAGAAGAACCATATATGGGGACAGGATGTGGCATAAGAATGCTGAGATCGTGAGGAAGAACGTTATTTTTTCACTTAGTCAGCTTGGTGAGGAGCCAGTTAAACCAGTTAGAAACTGGCAGCTCCTGGTGTAAAACTATCCACTATCTGAAAATAGGTCAACAAGGGCGGGGAAAACAAGGACAAAGAAAAATAGAGTAGGATGGTCTAGATACACAGTATAGAGGGGTAAAGAGGGGCAGCCTGATCTCAGGAAACCAGGGCTCCACCCACCGTGGAGGCTCTGCAAATACAAATGGCAGCCCCAGAAACAAAAGGGGAGGGCAGCCAGGAAGCCTGGGGTGGAGGGGAGGAATGGGAAGGTGCTGGAAACAGCTCATGCTGGGCTAATCACCCTCTCCATTTGGCTTTTCATGCACCAGAGCAGCCTACCTGCTCTCAGGGGACTCTCAGTGCAGCTGTTTATTCTATAAAACGAAGCCAGGGAATTCATATTTATTGAAGAATATCGGCGGCTCAGGCATGAAGCTCAAAACGGCACAGAGTCTCTTTAGTAGGGCTTTCTGATTAGATAATATTAAAAAGCATAAAAACATATTTTAATAGACTTTCACATAAATGTTTATGTATGTATGAAATTATATAAGTGATTTTAACCTGTAGAGCTAAGTCTACAGATGAAAGATTATAAAGGATGTTTCCATCTTGAGGCTACTGGCTCTGTCCTTAGCCTTCCCACCCAATTTTTCCAAAAGGACAATGAAATTGTGCTGCTCAATTTTGGTCTGTGGGTATAGATTTAATCTCCCTGTCTCAGCCAGGAAGAAAACTGGTACTTGGTAACAGTCTACACATGGGCCTGAAGAACTCTAACATCTTTCACCAAAAAGCCCAGAGTAATGATACATTACGTTCATGGTATATGGTGACCGTTGCCTCTGACTATAGAATTGAGTAGCTCTTCACAGCCCACACTGTATTCTGTAGAACACGGAAGACACCTGAGATGTTAAAAGCTATTGTGAAGAAAATAAGTTTCTAGATATGGTGAAAATATCCAGACACCCCAGTTTGGGGATTCACTCACAGGCTTAGCATGTACTTGTATTCATCATCGAGACTTACTACGACAAAAGGATATACAGCAAAATCTGCAAAGGGAAAATGCATGGGGCACAGTGCACAGGGTACCTGGCTCAAGCCTCTAAGAGTCCTCTCCTGGGAGAATCATACAAGTGCTTTTAATTCCTCCAACAACTAGTTGTGACGCCATGTGTGAAATGTCTACTGGAGAAGGTCAGGAGAAACCCAGTGGCCAAGTTTTGTATCCGGGCCACTTCGGTGGTCCTCTGTCTGATAAAGTCCAAAATTCCATGCTCCCAGGAGAACGGGTATTCAGCTTACATGGCACTGTACAGTTTGAGGTTCAGGGATTTAATCTGGTCAGGGAATGGAGGGAACTTTCCTGAAACCCATGATTCCAGGCACCAGCCAGGACTAGCTTTCAATGAGGACCTTCAAAGGAAAGTCATCTAGGGCTTGCTATATCAACTTTTTTTTTTTTAATCTCCACAATGGTCTATGAGGTATAACAAATGGGCAAATGCAGGGTGTTATTGTCACTCTTTGGAGATCAATTATACACATTAGCATATTAAAGGCTTTGAGAAGTTCTGCAGTATAAAATATTTTTTTCTAAAAGCCAAGATTTTCTTAACTACAATCATGATTTTGGAAATCAAATCCTTAGGCTGTCCGTTTAACTACTAGCATTCTACAGAATGCAATGTGGGGAGATCCTAGACTAAATGTAGAAACTTTCACCATGTCTCTGACCTCAGCCTTCACCACTCATTGAATACACTCAAAATAATGGCCAGCATTTATGGAGCTCTCCCGGCTAAGCACTTTCTATACAACTCATTGAATAACACAGAAGGCTGGTCTGGGTAACCTGTACGGGAGGAAAAGCAGCAGGGTAGGAGGTTAAGAGTGTAGACCCTGACTTAAGCTGCCTGAGTTCACTTCCCAGCTTTGTCAATGATCCGCTATAAGATGAATTTCTTAATCCTGGTGTGCTTCAGTTTCCTAATCTGCAAGATGAGAACAGTGCTTGGCACACAGCGAGTGCTGGCAGTGCGCATGTTTTTGTTATTTCCTTTACATAAATGAAGTTCTTTTTAGGCCATGAAGTTGTGACCCTTTGCTTCATGCCATCGAACACAGTAAGGCACAGACAATGGATTCTTGCAGCTCCAGAGACTATAGGACTAGCTGGACAGATGCAGATAGCCTGCGGGTACCAGAGCAGCTCCAGGTAGAGCTGGCTTCAGGTCTGAGGAAGCCAACACCCAAGGGCAGTCAAAGGCAGGGGCCAGCTCCCGGGAGTAAACAGACTGTCACAGGCCAAGAGGCACCATTAATTTCCCGGGAGTCTAGGACAGAGGCCAAGAACAGAAGTGATCTGAGTTTGACTGTAAATAGAGCAAGACTCTAAACAGCCTTCAATTAAACCTGGCAATTTTATCCATGTGCTGGAAGAAAGGCACCTCGCAAGAAAATCCCCCCTGAATCAAGTCTTATACAGATCTACATGGTGGAAAAAAGAACAGGGAAAGATGCCAAATTGAAAAATGACAAACTGCCACTGGGCAAAAGCCAATTTTTAATATGCCTTAACACTTTTTCTTTATCCCTTCTCAAGCTAGCTCAGGTTGAGGAATGTTCTAGATAACTGAATAATCCTTCATGGAGATATATGAGAGTCAGCAGTGTCATCCAGGAAGATGAAGGACAGTGATGTATTTTGTAACATGTGGATACAGGTGGGCATAGAAAGCAGGGGAAAAGTCCCCAGGGCACGGGTTATGATAAAAGTCGCCTGAATAGAGAATTTTGAAAGGGCGTGGTGGAGAAATGAGTTTTCTACCTCCTTGAGACAACCCCAGATTTGTCATGTCCATAGATGTTTTCTCGCAGTCATTTTCCTAGGATCCTCCTGCTTTTTAAAAGCAGGATCTAAAACATTCCTTCCAACCGAGAATAGTGGCACACGCTTGTAATCCCAGCATTCAGGAGGCTGAGACCGGAAGATCGTGGTTCACGGACAGCCTCAGCTACTCAGTGAGGCCCTCCGCAACTTAGTGAGACCCTGTTTAAAAATAAAGAATAAAAAATAGGGCAGGGGGTGTAGCGTGGAGGTCAAATGCTCCGGGTTCCATCCCCAGACCCACAACAAATAAATAAATAAATAAATAAATAAATAAATAAGTAAAACATTCCTTCCACTTTTATAATGCCTTGCTTATCAACCTCTAACTAACACTGAGCTCAGTACTGGACACACAGCATCTGCCTGAGAAGGATGTATTTGTTGGAAACTGTTCTAAAAAGTACTGGTTAAAGGATCAATGAGCTGCTCGCTGGCTTTGGCAGAAGGCTGCCTCACTTGAAGGAGCCGAAGACAGTGACCTCTATGCATCTCTGCTATCTAAGCTCCTTCACTCTGTCCTGTAATTGTGTAGGCTTGCTTTGCTAAAGGTTGGAAGGCTGCTCTAAGGAGAAAGTGAAAGCGGTGATCTCTGAGGCCCTCGCCAAACCTCACCTCCTAAGACGTGCCTCACATAATGCCCTTCTTCTATAGCTAGAGACAAACAAGAACCTGAAGACCTGATTTTAACCTTGTAAACATAAAAAGAAGAGCGGAGTTTCATTTAGGAACTTTGGCTCTCTTCCCTTCTCTCTCACCTCTTTGAGACTAGAAATAAAGTCTTAAGAGGATCTGTTTTTATTGCGTTGTCCGGAGTATTGCTGGTATCAGAGCTCAGCATGTGTTAAGTAAATGAAGGGCTTCCAGGGATCCTGCTTTAATTGTCCAACATTCACTTTCTTACCGGCCAACATCTAAGGTGTCAATGTTTGTTTCCTCTCCGTGTCCTGCCTGACTCCATGGGCGGGGCAGAATTGTACAGTACGCAGCGTTTTGTGGATAATGAGAGCTACCGTCATAGGAGTCCTGACTTGGTTCTGGGCGCTGAACCAGGCCTTGTACACACATCAACTCTTTTATTCCACAGAACCACCTAGGAAGCAGGTGTGTTTGCTTCTTTCGCCTTTTAAGTCCATGTCAATGAGTTCCAAAAATAGGAACTTGCTCAAGAACCCACAGCTGGGAAGTGACTGCACCTCTTCTCCTCTGCCTCAGTCCCAGCACACAGTCACAGAACTTCATGCTATGGCTCATCACGGTCCAGCCACTCGCTTGTCCTTGCCAGCACTAATGTGGGGCAAGAGGAGTGTCCCTTATATAATCCTTCAAGAAGCAATAGAACAGACCGAAGGACCCACTGTGACGGAGGTCGGACACTAAATTACAAAACCAAGTGCTTTGTTAGACAGATCTGAGTTGAGCTCCTGATTCTCCAATAAACCCCTAACTTTGTGATCTTGACTTTGTTATTTTATTCTCTCAGAGCCTTGGTTTCCCCTCTACAAGATGGAAATTACAGAGGAACTGACTCCTGGTGGGTATTGTTAAAACAATATGAATTCAAGAACGTGACATGCGTATTCAAGTGCTTACCACAGAGCTTAATGAATCCTAAAACTCCTTTAAAGGTCTGCTTGATAATCAGTGCCTAGGTTTTTTGCCTGTGGTTCAGTGGGTGTTCAATGGATGTCTATTAGATTCATGAATGCACATTTGTATCTATTTGGGGGATGTAATGCAGTAAGACCTCCCCAGAAGGGCTAACTCTATTTTGGCTGCCTCAAAATAGATCTTCTTGCCAGGATGCAAGTCTTAAAGTATGTGTAGGATGGCGTCTGGGCCAAGCACAGTAGATTCTTAATCCATGTGGTATCTAAACACCTTATTAACAATGGGAAACCTGCCTACTTCTCCCGGGTGAGTCCTTCCTCGTCTTACTTTTCTTGGTGTACTTCCCATTTCTGATACTTTACTTCATATTCTTTGATCATATCCCATCATCTCTCTGACTTATCTCTGTGACAATCTCTTAAGAACAAAAACAAACAAACAAAAGAAAACTACTCTTTCTTGCTATGTGGGGCATAAGTCTTCAAAATTCTCTTTTTCTATGGCTCCATCTTTATGAATTATATGTTTCTTACTCTAAATGTTAATGCAAAAAAAGGTGTGGAGTTTGGCAAATATATCTATATTTGTATATACTTATTTATCATGTGTGGTATGCTGGAGATTGAACATAAGGACATCCTACCTTCGAGCTATACCTCCCAGCCCTACTTTATTTTTTTATTTTAAAACAGGGTCTCACTAGGTTGCTGAGAGTTTCACTGCATTGCTGAGGCTGTCCTTGAACCTGTGATCTTCTTGTCTCAGCCTCCAAAGTACTAAGATTATAGGCATGCACCACCATGCCAAGCTGAGTTTGTATCTTTATAATTTATGAAGTACAATAAGAACATCAGCTACATAATAACTGCAGCCACACCAGTTAAGTTATCTTATTACCTTACCATGACTACAGTGTACAAGGGATGTCTCCAGGAAGCAAGGGACATACATCCTGTCCCTGCCTTCAGTTTGCTGATTGGATCAAAGCTGGCCAATCAGAGTTTCTGCCCAGGGAATCTAGAATTGAAATGGGAAGGATAGAGCTGAGAACATAGTTGGGAGGATAGAGCTGAGAAATTCGGAAAGCACTTGAGAAAGTTCTGAGGGCTGTAGCCATCACCAGTGAAAATTGAAAAGAAAAATTACAAGTTTTTTTCCTATCTTTCTAGTAAGTGAGTGGCAGACAGAGCATGTCTAAAGAATGAAGAAGGTAGTAAACAGAAAAGCAAAAATAAGAGAAAAGAGATGAGACTATCTCTGGGATTCTTGCTGGTTGTCCAGTTCACAGTTCCAGTTTTTCCCAAGGCCCTGCTGCCTCTGTGTCCTGAAGCCCTGTCAAAGACTCTGTGTACTGGGACTGCCCGGACACACCCCTTTGCTTTGCTGAGGCTGCCTTGAATTGATTTCTGTACTTTGCAACCACAAGAATCCTAATTTACCCAGTGGCAAAACTATGATTACAATTAGGCTTATCAACAATAATCCTTCTATGCATTTAACACAGCACACATTTACAAACTGCTTATTATTATTAATATCTACTACAAGCAAGTATTGCAGTAATGCTGCTGAAGCAGTCATCCAAGAACAAATAATTGGGTAGCAGCTGGAGGTTAAAAAGAAAGCAAGGGAGAGTGAGTGAATTTACTGAAATGATAACTAATATGAAAAGTTATCAAATCGCTGCAGTTAATTCCATTTACAAGGGCCTATCAGGGTTGGATGACTGTAGACAGTAAGACAGTAGGGGGAAATCTCTTCTGTTAGAAAAGAGTAAAACAATGAAATAGATGGATTGCTGTTTTTAAGATTAAGATTACAAGAGCACACAACACTGGCTATGGTTAAGTGGTTCAGGAAAAAAAAAAAAGGGTACCGTCTCCGTAGTTCCCAAGAAATATGCTTCATTCTCATAGATGCCGATAAAGCATTATGCAACTGTCAATTTAGTAATGGAAGTGCCACCGAAGATTCATATTTACTGAGACCTGGTGTAATAGACAATGGGGAAAGGTGGTTGGTGGGGATCTAAATTAACTAACCATGATCGGGGGAATAATTGAGGCAATAAAAAGATCAATAGGAAATTAGACCATTCTCCAGGACCTCGGGGCTCCTCGGTGGAATATTTTAAAAGAAGAGCATTTTATTGACTCATCCCATTTTTAATGCGCTAAGAAATGCAGCTCAGGCGGCTGGTCACGGCTGAAATGGGTACACCATGGAACTCAAGCTACCTGCAGAGCCGGTGAATGACAGATAAAAGGAGACTTGGTCACATACCTATGAGATACAGCCCTGCTTCAAAAATAACAGAAACCTTGTTCCAGATCATGAATATACAGTGATTATGTTGCTTTGGAAAATCTCAGGAGAATGCAAAGAAAGTAAAAGGCGCCCTTAAACCACCATCTAGAGAGACAATGTTCAAACACTGCTGCATTTCTTCTCAGTAGTTTCTACGAGAGAATAATATATTCTTCTATTTTTGGTACATTTGCTACTTTAATATCTCGATCTTCCTCCCTATGCTGTTTTTATCTTCTTTTCACTTAATGTCCAGTGAGGATTTTCTACTGTTGTTACATGTAATCTTGATGCTGTATCATATCTCATTGTACAGTTTTGTCATAATTTAGCCAACATCCTAGATATTTAAGTAGTTCTCAGTTCCCAGTTTTCTAAGGAAAAATCCATACATTGAAACCTAAGCTCCAAAGTGATGGATGGTACTTGTCAACAGGGGCTTCGGGAAGTAATTAGGTCATGAGGATAGAGCACGCATCACATGGAACACTCATGATTAAGGACTCTTGCATGACTTGAGATTCCTTCTGGTTTTTTTTTTTTTTGGTTTTTTTTTTGGTGGTACTGGGGGTGGAACCCAGGGGCTTTCTACCTCCAGGCTACACTCCCAGACCATTTTTATATTTTATTTGGAAACAGGGTCCCATTAAGTTACTGAGAGCCTCACTAAGTAGCTGAGGCTGGCTTCAAACCTGTGCAATCCTCCTGTCTCAACCTCCTAAGCGCAGGGATTACAAGTGTGCACCACCACGCCTGCTCCTATCTTCTGTATGAAGAGGTAGCCAGAAGGTGCCTGAGAACCAGGGGCTTAAAAGCAACAGAATGTGTCCACACATTGACCTTAGATTTCCATGTCTCTACAACTGTGAGAAATAATTTTTGTTGCTAAACCCACCCAGTTTATTATATTTTGTTGTGGCAGCCCAAATTAAGACACTACTTTTTATAATATCTTTTGTGTGGTACTATGGTTCCTGGAAACCCTTATACCTACGGGCTATAATCCCAGACATATTTTTATATTTTTATTTGTAAACAGTGTCTCTTAAGCCAGCGCGGCTGGCTTCAAACCAGTGCAGTCTTCCTGTATCCACCTCCCAAGTGCAGGGATTACAAGTGTGCACCACCACGCCCAGCTATAATATCTTTTTATATGCCATATATTTCTGTTTGTTTCTCTGTCCTTCCCTGAGGATCCATTTTCGCGTTTTCTGTCTAGGTCTGCATCCTGGGAGGCTGGTCCTCATGGACTCTCACCTGACTCATGGACTCTCACTCTGGCTTCTGGTCCTCTTTGTCAGTGCAGAGGAGGCGCCAGCAGGGCAGGAGATGCTTGGTAAGATGGCTTTCCTCCTCCTGCCTTACCGGCACTTGGTGGTTCTGATTTTGTCAGCAGCTCTCTGGAATGGCCACATCCCCCCACACACATGCATGGGCCCTCCTTCGTGGCTCCAGCTCCCCTCAGACTCTTAACACCCATTGTCCTGTCCCCCTCAGTCTTCCGCTGTTGCTATCCCCTGGACCACTCAGCAATTCTGCGACTTCCTTTTACCTCACTAAGTAACTGCTCCTTTGAATTCTCTTTAGATCCCCATATGACTAGTATTGAAAATTACAATGTACAACGTGTACATTACATGGTACAACTCTTTGGAGATTGTTTACTTATAAAGTCATAAAAAAGTCAACACTGTGCAACCCCTATTTCAAATAAAGGGAGGCTCAATGCAGGTAAGACACTTATAACAAAGTTGTGAAATAGGAAAATGGTCTGGACTCTAAAACATTCTTTCCAAATATTTTCAGAGTTTACTTCCCTCAATTCCCTTCTTCAATCATTTTCATAAACCACCTACCTGTCCCTATTTCCCAGCCTTTGTTCATGCCTTTACTTAGATGGAGTTGTTCTCTGGGTGCCTCCTTATTTCTAAGCTGAGACTGAAGCCTTAATTCCTTCCTGAGTCCTTAGAGCCCATAATGTCTCTCCTCAGGGAGACAGTGCTCTACTGCCCAATATGATAGCTGGTAGCCACATGTGGTTACTTAAGTTTATTTTTAAATTTTAAAAATATTTTATTGGTGCATTGTATTCATACATCTTAATGGAGTCCAAGATGGTAGAGGCATACATGCACACATCACTCATTAGCCCTTCCCCAGTTCCCACCCCATTCCCTCCCCCTCCCTCCTTCTCATGTTTGGCTTAGTGATTGACTTTGATATGTTTCTGAATGTACAGCATGTACATTAGGGAATTTCCCTCTTTCCTCCTTACCTTCCCCTTAGTTAGGTCCTCTTATTTGCTTATCTATGGGTTCTCTTTCATCATCTAGAGTTTCTCTTATCTTTTTCTCCCTAGCATCTGCATATTAGGGAGAACATCCAACTTTTTACTTGTTGTGACTAATTTCACTTAGCATATGTTCTCCAGTTCTTTTCATTTCCCTGTAAATGATATAACTTTTTCCTCCTTTATGGCTGAGTTAAATTCTATTGTATACATATCATAGTTTTGTAATCCACTTATCTGTTGATGGACATCTTGGCTGTTTCCATAATTTGGCAATGGTGAATTGTGCAACTATGAACATACATATGCATGCATTCGTTTGGCAGTTTTGTTTCCATTCTTTTGGGTATATATCCAGAAGTGATATTGCTGGATTCTTCTGAGGATCTTCCATACAGTTTTCCAAAGTGGTTGTACTAATTTGCAGTCCCACCAACAATGTAGTAGAGTTTCCACTTCTCCACATCGTCGCCAATATTTGTTGTTGTTTGTGTTAAATGATTGCTATTTTAGTTGAAGTCAGGTGAAATCTCAGGGTGGTTTTGATTTACATGTCTCTGACTGCTAATGATGCTGAACATTTTTTTATACATTGATTGTCCACTTGAATTTTTTGTGTGAAATGTCTATTTTGCTCACTTGCCCATTTTTTGATTGGGTTATTTGTTATCTTAGCTGTGAGTTTATTAAGTTTTTTGTATAGTCTAGGTATTAGTCCTCTATCAGAGGAATAGTGGGAAAAAATTTCTCCCCTTCTGTCAGCTCTCAGTTGAGGTTCTTGATAGTTTCCTTTGCTGTACAGAAGCTCTTCAGTTTAATGCAGTCCTACATCCTTGGATACACTAACTACAACTCAGGACCTCAGTAGCCACATGTGGCTTGGTAGGTATGGAACTAAACATTGTGGATCTAGAACCTTTAATCAATTTAGAAGGTTATATTGGACAGAGATGTTTGACTTAGTTATGCATGATTCAAATATTAAATCATAAATATTCTCATATTGTTCTGCAGTTACATCATATTTGCAGATTGAAAAAAATGATAAGGAGAAATGAATCAGCCTTCTTTGCTCTAAGTCCAAACAGTGCTATAAATACTGGGTCAGAGCACCTGTGGACTTGCACAGTGAGCATTAATCACAAGTATTTCTCAGTAGAATATTCAAACCTAAGAAATTATCAATACTTTAAGCTAGGCTATAGAGCAGGGAAATAAACTGAGCCGTTTGAAGGCAGCAGTGGTGGGGATTCTTCTAGCTCACAATAATACTGGAAAAATAACTCCATCATGTAAAACACCTTTCTTAAATACTCAGAACAGTACTTGAGAGGCTGAGACAGGAGGATCACAGGTTCAAGGTCAATCTCTGCAACTTAGTGAGATCCTGTTTCAAAGTTAAAAGAAACAGGCTGGGGGTGTAGCTTGGAGGTAGAATGTCCCTGGGTTCAATCTCCAGTAATGAAAAAGAAGGAAGGAAGGAAGTAAAGAAAGAAAGAAAGAGAAAAAGCAATTCTTCAGTAAGCTAAATATTCTGATCAAACAAGATCACAGAATAGACTGTAGTATAATTTTTTTTCCTCCTATGTGGGAGCTAGAGAAAAAAAGGAAGGAAAAGGACCTCAGAGAAAGTAGGAGAGATACCAGCACAACAATGGGAGGGGAGGAGGGAAATGGAAAGTTTTGGGGAAGGAAATAGACCAAACAATGTAATATGTATATATGAATGTAACATTATGAATCTCACTAACATGTATGAGGAAGGTGGAGGGGAAGAGAAATGGAAGTTACAAGAAAGAAGACAGATCAAATAATGTTAGGTACATATATGAAAGTATCACCATGAATCTCACCTTCACGCACAATTCTAAAGTACGGATAAACATGATTTTAAAAGACTCAAAAGCAGGGACTGGAAATGTAGCTAGCTTAGTGTTATAGTACTTGCCTATCCTGGTTTCCATTTCCTGCATGGCAAAAAAGAAAGAGAGAAAGAAAGAAAGAAAGAAAGAAAGAAAGAAAGAAAGAAAGAAAGAAAGAAAGAAAAGAAAAGAAAAGAAAAGAAAGAAGACCCAAAGAAAAGTTCTATACTATCCTCTAGGCTCATTCACAAACAACAGAAACCATCTTTAGATATTGGTGTACCTTTGACTGTGATTCTGGTTGACAAAGAAACTGGCCTGTGTCTAAAGCAATTGATTGGAAGTGATGAAGCTATACATCTATACAGCAGCCTTTCTCAACTCTCTGGCTTGAGATGACAGCAGGATTTTAACAACAATAACAACAACAAAAAAAACAGCATTTCATTGATTGAAATAGGCTCGTGAAATACATATTTTTATCCTTATGCCAATCTCTGGAAAGAATGTGTTTCTAGATTTTATTGAGATCTGGGCCCATAATCACTTTGCAAAAATCTTTAATTTTAGCCTGGTGTAGTGGTGCATGTTTGTAATCCTAGTACTTGGGGGGCTGAGTCAGGAGGATCACAGGTTTGCAGCCAACCTCAGATACTTAGTGAGGCCCTCCACCACTTAGTGAGAATCAAACTTAGTTTCCAGATAAAGAATAAAAAATAGGGCCTGGGGGGATATAGCTTGGAGGTAGAATGTACCAGGATTCAATCCCCAGTCCCACCTCCCCACCCAAAAAAAAAAAAATATATATATATATATCTTTATCCTCTTAGCAATTCTGTGAAGTAGGTACTTTCATCCTCATTTTACAGCAGCAAAATGTGCATTTGGAAGGATAAGTCATTTGCATATGGCATACTGGAAGTAAGCAGATCAGGAATAACAACTTAAATCCTTTGACTCTAAAGACCACACTCAGCCCTTCTGCGATGGGTTATCCCAACGTTGGTAACAGGAAGGGTGGGAGCTGGTATGGAGATGGCATGGCCCCTCTGGTATGGCCTCTCAACACTACTCAGAGCTCTCTCTTCCACCTTTCAGCTTCTGGTCCCTCTGAAGGTATTTTCTGACACTGATCTGAATGAAACTCATCAGAAGAAACTCATGATGTGACCTCAGAGGACAGATACTCGTATCCACACCTCCAGTTCTCTTATTTGACATGAAACAAAACCTGGATGTGGACAAAGACCAGGGTGCTTTGTAGTCAAGTGGTTGCACCATCTCCACAGCATCATATGTTATTATGGCTCCAAAACTTAATTTTTTAGTGAAGACCCCCCCCCTTTTTTTTTTGGTGGTACTGGGGTTCCTGGAAGCCTGTCTATCTCCGGGCTACACTCCCAGACCTATTTTATTTTTGGAAACAGGGTCTCCTAAGCCAGCGCGGCTGGTTTCGAACCTGCGCGATCCTCCTGTCTCTGCCTCCCAAGTGCGGGGATTACAAGCGTGCGCCACCACGCCCGGCCATGAAGACCCCTTTTTGAAGCTCTATCTTAGATAGTTTACTGCTTTCTTAAGTGTTTCAAAGGGACCTCAAACTTAAGATGTCACAAACTAACCTTCATTTCCAGGCTAACCTGCTGTCTCATGTTCCTCCTAATCTGGGCCCTCGTGGCATCTCTGGCCAGATACCTGGGCTCATTTTAGAGACACCCTCTCCCCCATATCCACTCCATCACCAAGCCCTATGGACTCTACCTTCAAACAGGTTTGTCTAGGTTCAGTTCAGTGGCCCACACTCTATTTCTAGCCATCACCTGTTTTCACTTGGATTTCTGTGAGCTGGACTACCTGCCCCCATCCTGTTTTCATTCCTACCCTGCCTATTCTATTCTTCCACAGCTGCCAGCACAATCTTCTAAAAATGTAAAAGAAAGCTGGGTGTGATGGCACACGTTTGTAACCCCAGCATTTAGGAGGCTGAGACCGTAGGATCACGGTTTGCAGACAGCCTCAGCTACTTCATGAGGCTCTTTGCAACTCAGAGAGACCCTGTTTCCAAATAAATAATAAAAAATAGGGTTAGGGGTATAGCTTGGAGGTAGAATGCCCCATGGGTTTCATCTCTAGTATTACAAAAAAATTAAAAAAAATGTAAAAGAGATCTCCTCCCTTCTCTCTTAAATCAAAAGGGCAGATGGTTGTCAAAGGGTACACACTTCCAGTTAGATAGAAGGAATAAGTTTTAGTGACCTATAGGCAGCATGAGACTATAGCTAATAATAATACCGCATATTCCTTTTGTGTGTGTGTGGTCTCGGGGATGGAACCCAGGGGCCTCTACCTCCGGGCTAAAGCCCTGACCTATTTTATATTTTATTTGGAAACAGGGTCTCACTAAGTTGCTGAGAGCCTCATTAAGTAGCTGAGGCTGACTTCGAACCTTTATGATCCTCCTGTCTCAGCCTCCCAAGTGTGGGGATTACAAGCGTGCGTCACCACACCCGGCAATAAGGCATATTTCAAAATTGCCAAAAGAGTGTGTTCTGAATGTTCTCACTACAAAGAAATGGTAAATATGTGAGATAATGTATATAAAATTATCTTGATTTAATATTTTCACAATATATATACACGTCACATTATATTGTACTCCATAAAAATATACAATCATTTGTCAACTTAAAATAACAACTAAGTTGGACTATTCCTTAATAGCTTCTCACTGCACTTCTTGACATTCTGTCCCATATGGCTGATGTGGCTTGAAGACCCTGTAAGACCTGGTCTCTGTTGGCGTCTTGGCCATATGACTCTCCAGCTCTGTGGTTCAGTCTCTGGCCTTTGTCCAGGTTTGAGCAAAAGCTAAACTCTTGCTTATATGTAGCCCATGCTTTTCCACCTGTGTCCGTGCACATTTGCTACTCTTCATCGGGCCAATCTTTATTTCTCCTATCATTTATATGTTGCTATTGCTCCCTAGTCTAAATTGGTAGCAAATGCAAGCCTTTCCTTGCATTTATTTGTCTCATTGCCCTTAACGTAATTTGACAGCACATGCATGCACAACTCATTTACTGTAGGAAGGACTTCAGAAGGGGGTGTGCTAATGGAAGCATGCCATTGGGGGGAAGCATGGTGCAGCTCCTGCAGATAAATCCCTGAGGACGATGGTCAAAGCTCTTTCAGATCCTATGTCATCTCCCAAGCCTCGCTTCATAGTTTTTTTTTTTTTAAACTACAAAGCAGTGGCAAGTTTCAGAGAATAGTGATGTTTATTTTGAATCTCATGAGGTTGAAATAATTTAATTCTCAATTTTCTACTTTTCTTTATTCTGTCTTCAGTCTACTACATTAGAACAAGTTTGAGTATAAAGCCTGGATTTTAATATTTGCTATTTTTCTTTATTTGTTTGCTATAGTTCAAGCACTATCTTTTGAATATCTTTTATTTTTTCCATTATTAGTAAAAAACTAGTCACTAGATGACAAAATAAATGACAGGAAGAGAGGTCAAAGCAGAATGAATGTAAGCTAAGAGCATGTATAACTGAGAATGTTAAGAAAGATTGATTAGCTGAGCATGTTCCAGAATGGTATATGGACGCTCAAGGGCTAAAAGTATGTGAAACCCACTCATTGAATGAGAGTGTCAGTATCTGGAAGTGTTCAGAGAACGGAAATTATATTAGCACTATGCTGTACAATTACAGATATAAAACACATATTTATTTATTTTTTATTTATTTTTTTGGTGGTACTGGGGTTCCTGGAAGCCCTTCTACCTCCGGGCTACATTCCCAGACCTATTTTTTTTTTTTTACATTTTTATTTTGGAAACAGGGTCTAAGCCAGCACATGCGGCTGGCTTCGAACCTGCGTGATCCTCCTGTCTCTGCCTCCCAAGCGTGGGGATTACAAGCGTGCGCCACCACACCTGGCCTAAAACACATCTTTAAAGACAACACTTCACAATAAAGTAGCTATAGTGAATCAGGGATATATGGAACAGCTTTGAATCACAGACAGACACAGTTATGTAGAACAATGTTTCAGTCAATGATGGGTCACATATATGGATGGCAGTGGCCTCATAAGATTACCCTGCCTAGTGACATTTTATCATCTCAGTTTGTCTAAGTGCACTCTAGGATGTTCACACAACTACTAAATCATCTAAAAATACACTTTCTCAGAATGTATCCCCATCATTAAGTGCTATAATACCACACACACACACACACACACACACACACACACACACACAGAGTTTCCAAACAATGATGGCTTGATAACTTTTTTAACTTTAGAATGATATGAAAGTGATGTATGTTCAGTAAAAAACATACTTAAAATTTTGAATTTAAAAATTTTCCTGAGCTAGCAATATACATTATAATACTCTATTATGATGCTAGGCCATCATAAGGTTAAGCAATTGATATTCTATGATGTACTGTGTTGTTAGAGTACTATTCAGTTATTCAGTAAGCTAGGTGTATTAAATACATTCTCAACTTAAAACATTTTCAACTTATGATGGACCTAGTTTGACATAACCCTATTGAAAATCAAGAAACACCTCTGTATGCATATATTTTTCTCTATCTTCTTAAACATCTATCTCTGTTATGGGCTGGATTGTTTATCCTTCACAATTCATGTGTTGAAATCTTTTTTTTTCATATTTATTTTTAATTGGTGCATTGTATATACATCATAGTGGGAAACATACTTTTGTAGACATACATGCACACATTGCCCAGTCAGCCCCCACCCGATCCCCACCCCGTTCTCTCCCTATCCCCCCCTCCTATGCTTGGCTTAGTAGTTGACATCTAGTATTATAGCAATTTATCCAAAATCAAAAATGATAATCTCACATAACAGTTTCATTTGTCTGATACCAAGCTTTTGATGACTTAAAGATAACATTTCAATATTTCTTTTTGCTTTCTTTCTTACCAGAGAATCTATTTTTTTCTATTTTTTAGGTGAAACTATCATATATTTATATATTTATTTTTCAGAAAAAAAAATCTATCCTAATATGGAATATGGACTCTAGGTACCCACATCGATCTTGAAAAAGAACAAAGCTAGAAGATATATATTTTCTGATTTCAAACCATATAAAGCTACAATAATTGAAACAGTGTAGTACTATTCTAAAGGCAGATATATAAACCATTGGAGTTAAATACAAGCCTAGAGCTAAATTCTTCCCTATATTGTCAAGTTATTTTTGACAAGGTTTCCACGAACATTTGGTGGTAGAAATAATAATCTTTTAACTAAATATTGTTGAAAAATAATAATTACATGGAAAATAATAAAATTGGACCCTTACCTAATCCCATATACAAGTATTAACTCAAAATAGATAAAAGACCTAAATATAAATCTTAAGACTATAAACTTTTAGGAGAAAATCTGGGTCATAAAACCTCACAACATTGAAATTGGCAGTGATTTCTTGGTTATGATTTCAATGGCACAGGCAACAGAAGAGTATACAAACTCCCTAAAAAATAAAAAAATATTGTATATCCAAAGACAATGTAAACAGAGTTAACAGTTACTAATAAAATGGGATAAAATATTTCCAAATGCTATATCTGAAGGTATATTAATATTCCAACTAGAAATCCTAAAAATTAACAACAATAAAGGCAAACAATACCCTTTAGAGATAGGTAACAGACTAACATAAATAATGAATCTCCACAGATAACCAATCTTAGTTGTCTGTTGGATGGAAAATCTTGTTTCTCTAGTTCTGATGTGTGTTACCTATTTCTTCTTTGTAGTTAATCTCTTTGAGTATTTTCTCTAGTGCTGGTTTTGAAGACATAAATTCCTTCAGTTTCTGTTTGTCATGGAAGCTTCTTATTTCTCCATCTAATTTGATAGAAAGTTTTGCTGGGTAGGAAATTTTTGGCTGGAAGTTGTTTTCTTTCAAAATTGGGAATATGTTACTCCAAGCCCTTCTGGCTCTCATGACTTGGTTTGGGAAGTCTGGAGTGATTCTAATTGGTTTGCCTCTGAATGTCACTTGACCCTTTGCTTTTGTTGCCTTTAAGATTCTCTGCTTGGCTTCCACATTGGTCATTTTGACAATTATGTGGCGTGGGGATCCTCTTCTCCGATCCTGTCTAAAGGGAGTTCTATAAGTTTCCTGGACCTGCGTATCGACCTCTTGCTCGATATCTGGAAAATTTTCTGCTATTACTTCCTTGAAGAGATTGTTGATCCCTTTGGTTTCACTTTCTTTTCCCTCCTCTATTCCGATTATTCTTAGGTTAGCTCTCTTAAAATGGGCCCATATTTCTTCAATATCAGATTCCTGCTGTCGGATATTTTTTCCTAGATTAGAAACTATGCGTTCATTTTTGGAATGATCATCTTCTAAGAGCGAGATTCTGTTCTCCATGTGTTCTAATCGGTTGTTTGTGCTTTGAATTGAGACCTTTACTTCATTAATTGCATCCTTTATCTCTTTTTGGCTCTCTCTGAGTTCTTTTCGAAGCACCTCTATTATTTCTACAGTTATTTTCCTGATTTGATCTTCTAGAAATCTCTGATTTTCTGTTTTATCGGGTTCTGATGTTGTGGGGTTGTGAGCATTCATTGCTCCAGTATTATTCCTCTTTCCCATGATTTCGGAAGTTTGTGCCTTCTCTGGGTTCTTCCCTTGGGTCACTATGACTTCACTTAAGGTGCTCTGGATCTCGAGTCTGTGGTATCTCAGACCCCACTACTCCTTTACTGGGTTGTATCACAGAGTCTCCGACCCAGAGAGTCGATAGAGGCTGCTTTAGATTGTGGGGGGTGCCAGGTTGCACGTTCTTCTATGGTGTGATATCACTGCCACCGCCCCTCTCCCACTGGGTCAAGTCCTAGTGAGTACAGTACTGGGATTTCTCCGCTGTGGCCCGCAATTTGACTCACTGTTCTTGAGTACGCAGATGTAGCTGTAGTGAATTCGGTGCTGCTGCCGCCGGTGGCAATATGGCGCCGCTGCTACGCCCTCGGCTGTTGGGCTGGTGTTTTTTTTTTTTTTTCTTGGTTTTGATTTCCACTCTGAATCCCTGCAGCGTGTGCTGAGCTCAGACACTGGGAGCTTTAGATGTCCTCTGCGCGGAGAAATCCCGCCTGGCTGTTCCGCAGCGGCTCCCCTCGGCTTGCTGTGGCCGTCCCGTGAATTCGCCGGCAGTATGGCGCTGCTGCCGCGTCTGCCGCGTCCTCGGGCGTGAGGATCTCCTCTGTGGCTCTGTTCTCAGTCTGCTTTCTCTCTGGAGCCTGGTGATATTTTTTGTTTCTCTGGTGATGTTGTTTTCTGGCTTTGAAAGGCGCTGATTTTGTGGTAATGGATATTTGTTGTTAGCGGGGCTCTTAAGCCCCGCTTTTCTCGGTCGCCATCTTCCCGGAAGTGATGTGTTGAAATCTTATCCCCTATTCCTTAAACGCAGCTATTTGGAAACAGGGTATTTAAAGAGGAAATTATGTTAAAATGAGTTCATTTGGATGGGGTTAGAGATTTAACCCAATATGAATGGTATATTCAGAAGAAAAGATAGGAACACAGACAATGCACAGAGGAGGCACCACATTTGGCCAACACAGGGAGAAATCAGCTATCTGCAAGCCAAGAAGTTTTCAGAAAAAAACCAGCCCTGCCAACATCTAGATCTAGGACCAATAGCCTCCAAAACACTGAGAAAGCAAATTTCTGCTGTTTAAGCCACTAAGTGTACGGCACTTTTCTATGGCTCCCCCGAGACTAATAATATCGTGTCCCATCAGGTTCTAAAACCAACTAAGACAGGACCTATTCATACTGTGTTCCATCTGTGGCTAACTAGTACCCAATGGTGAAGCACTATATCCAGTAAATCCAGAGTTACAGCAACAAATATGGCATGGTATCAAAGAACATCACACACAGAGGGTGCCTAGGCGCAAATCCTGCTTTATCACTTCCAAGACTGCAACCGAGTTCAAATCATTCGACTTCTCTGTACTTGCAAAAAAAAAAAAAAAAAAAAAAAAAAAAAAAAAAAAGGATAATGATAGCTCCTATTTCAGAGTTGTTGTAAGGATAAAAGGACTGTAAAAATAGAAAGCTTAGACTAGTGCTGATACCTAACAATCATTCAAAAGATGACAGTGACTTTGCTCATGATGCCATTCACCTTGGTCTTATGGGCTCAGCATCTATGGACCAAGGCAGACAAGACTTGGAGAAAGTTTTAAGTTTTTGGAATCCTCATTAGGGTGAAGGATGCTTTAAGGCAGGTACTGTATTTGGCCTAGTAGGTATCTAGCATACAACAAGTACTCCATAAATATTCCTCCAATGGATATTTTCTAAGTTTCTCTTGTAGGGTCTGGGGTGGAGCTCCCAGGCTAAAGCCATTTGGGAGACAACTATTTTTTTTTTTTCCTCTCGATCTTGTCAGTAAGTCAACACCCTCAACAGCATCAAGGGAAGAAGATGTCAATTCTTTCTCAACCTTTTCTTTCTCAGCCCAGGGCTTGAATAGAATGGGCTCCCTAGAGTCTAAGTGATAATTATTTCAATTATCTTTACTGTCACAGCACTTCGTATCTACCAGGAGCTATTTTAAGGATGTGGAAACAAAAGTACTGGCAGTTCCTGACCCCAAAGCCGGGTTAACCCAAGGGACCAATTGACTCCCAGCACAACTGCAACTCATAATAGAAATTGCCAAGCTGCCATAATTCTTAGCAATTATTATAATAGAGAAGAAAACAAAGGGATAACTTATTTAAAGATTGAAATTGTGCCTCTTCGATGGAGTAACTCCTTAGGTCATCGAAAATTAAACTTTTTAGTCCTTTAAACTCAGTTTTGTCTACAAAATACTTAATGAAACACACACACACACACACACACACACACACACACACACACACACACGGAGTCAAAAGCCTGCTAGTTTTATAGGAGGAAAAATGTGTATATGAGAGGCATTGTAGCTGCTCTGTGTACCCAATGGAATTCTGCCACAAAAGGTGGGTTGTAAAAGAGTTAATTTCTGTGGTGAACTGAAATCAACCTGTGCTCAGTGAACATTAATGACTATTTCTACCCTTTAAATGAGATAGGGAATTGTGTCCACTTTTGCCTATAGAATTCAAAGTAATATGTACCCTTTTCAGTTTGTAACTGGAATGAAGAGTAGAAAGGCATAGAGCTAACATTACAGCCTTCTGGAAGGGGCACATGATTTTCTCATACTCAAAAGCCTGTTCTGACTCCTGTGCAGCTAGCCTTTTGCTGATTACAAAGAATTAGTGTATGCACTCATTTTTTAAGCTATGTATCAAAGTGACATACACTTAACAGCCTGAAACAACATGTTTATGCCCTCAGGGTTTCTATAGGTCAAAGTCCTGCCATGCCTTGCCTGGGTCCTCTTCACTGAGGGATACAAAAGCTACAACCACAGTGTCGACTATGTGCTATTTACATTTGGAGGCTCTAGGACTAGAGCCTCCAAATGTAAACTCGTTCAAACTGTTGCCAGGATTCAGGTCCTTGCGGTTGTAGGACTAAGTCCCTATTTTATTGTTGGCTGGGTGCTGCTCTAATTTTCTGGAGGCAGCTGGCAGATTCCTGTGGGCCTCTTCCAACATGGTAGATTACTTCTCTAAAGCCAGCATCTTAGTTAGAAGATCTAGTCTGTTTTTAAGAGAATTCTCATTTGATTCCCTCAGGCCCACCCAGGATGATTTCTCTTTTGTTTAAATGAAATCCAATGAGTGAGGCCTTAATTATATTGTCAAAATCTCATCTCCTTTGCCTTACAACACAACCTCATCAAGGGAGAAAATCACATCACATGCATAGACTTTGCTCACTCTCCAGGGAGGAATATTGAACAGTTTGTATACACTGAGGGGCATCTTGGGAGCCCACCGCAGCAAATATAGTAGCAAAGGAAAATCAAGGTTACAGATGGAGTTGAGATTTATCTAGAGATGATAATATCTGAATTATCCAAGTGGGTCTAATCTATTCACAGAGTCCCTTTATGTGGAAGAGGAAAATAAAAGAAGAGCCAGAAAGATGGCAGGTTGAAAAGACTTGTCCTGACCTTATTGGTTTTGAAGATGGAGGAAGAAAGCCACCAGTCAATGACTATGGGTGGCTTCAAAAGTCTGGAAAGGAGAGCAATGAAATGGATTCCTCTCTGGAGTTCCAGGAAAGAACATTGCTATGTGGACATCTTGATTTTAGCTTAAGGAAATTCATTTCAGAATTTTGACCTGAAGATCTGCAGTTTCTTCAAAGCTAGCAGATTTATAGTAATTTTTTTTTACAGTGGGCATAGGAAAAATAATGTAAACTTTCTCCTCCCCAATATATTGTATATTCTCTATGAAGTAGCCAGAGTTATTGTCTTAAAATAAAGCCTGATTGTGTCACTTTTCTGCTTCAAACTCTTCCAGTGAGTACAGTTCTTAGGGGTCTGGCCCACAGAGTTAATGGGTCTAAAAGGTGCTGGTGGTCTACCTTTGGCATGATTCTGTAGCCTCACCCCACACCAATTACCTGCCAACCCTAGTATTTGCTGGAGTGAAATATCTTAGCATCAGTGTTCCTTTCCCCTGAGTACCTTCCCTGATCTCTCTTCCTCAATCTGATTTTGTTAGTCCCCACTGTACAATACCTTAAGTTCTTACATTCTTTTTTGAGGTCTTTATGCGATCAATAACTTGACAATTACTCGTCTACTGTCTATTTCTCCTGCAAGAGTCATTCATTTGCTCATTTGGTTTGCTAGGTATCTACTACATGCCAGGCACAATGTGCTCTGTAAGATCATAGACTCAGACTGCACTGTGTATCACTGTTTCCCAGTTCTTCATTTAACACAGAGTCCATGCTCAGCAAGCTGTTGGATGAATGAATATGTTTATTACATTTTAATCTTTTAAAATACTTGCTTTGGTAGATGCACAGACCATACAAAATAAATAATTATTTTAAAATTTGGAGGAAAAACTGGGTCGAATTAAAATTTGCACCTTCAATTAGCATTTTGAATAGGCAAATACAAACACACAGGTGGCTGACATACTACCTTTGACAATGAAGATCCATCCTAATGGGCCACAGTGGTGATAGATTCCTTGCTTTCCTGCTCTGGCATGCACAGGTGCACGTACATGCACAAATACACTTAAATGTGTATCTATCTGCATCTGTATAACATCTCTATGAAGGAATAGCCCATTCATACATTTGCTAACATAGCATTGTTTATACAGTCTTTCTGCAGGGTGCAGTGATCATTTGTGAGTCTTTTAAGCTGATATAAGAGACATTTTTCAGTTCATTCTGTGAACAAATGTGATGAGCTCAAGTCCCTACTAAGAAATTCAAGCCTGGAGAACTGGATAAATAAATATAAATGAATTCATTTGACAGAGTGACATTTTCATTTAATTAAGGCAGAAAATCAGCTCTAAAACAAATGATTACCCCTGACAAAGAAGCAGAAACTGGTCCTTAATTAATAAACTTCTAGTAGCTCTTCCCTTAGCTGTGAGGAATCTTCAGTATAGGAATACAGTTGGGGGGAGAGGCGAGGTAGGGTGGGGGGAAGAGAAAAGGAGGAAAAGAATGAGCAGAAGCACAAATGGTAACATATGTTTAAACTTTAAAAAACAGAACAAAAATAAAAGACCATCTACTTGTGTGTTAGTACATGTCAAATCCTGCTAGACCAAAATTAAAACAGCAAGTCTTTGTATAAGAAAGGAAATATCCAAGCCAGGCATGTAGGTGCATACCTGTAATCCCAGCTACTTGGGAGGCTGAGACAAGAGAACTATACATCTGAGAACAGCCTGGGCAACAGAGTGAGACCTTTTCTCGAAATGAAATTTAACAGAAGGGCTGGGGATGTAACTCAATAGTGGAGCACTTGCCTAGCATATGTGGGACCATGGGGGTGATTCCTAACATGGCGGAGAGTTGTGGTGGGGGTGGGGAAGAAAAAGACATTCAAGTCTCAGGAGAGAATGAGTTAATGAAAACAAAACAAAACAATCTTAGCTCAACAAGATTTATTCTGTTATTCCATCTCTTTATCCTCTCTGTGGTGTGGTCTGAATTTTAAGGATATAAATGTCTAAAGAAAAACCAAATTCCCTGATACTGAGGAGTATCACACACATATTTAGTTTATAGTAAACATAAATCATGACACCAACCACATGCTAGAAATGGGATGAAATTCTGAAAGTTTTCAGAATTTCCATATACTACCCTTAATAATGTTCAATAGTTTTTAGCATCAACCTTCAGTTGTGTTTTATAGTATAACTTGGAAAGAGCAAGGGTTCAAATATATAAATCAAAGTCATATCACCTCTTATACAGCAGTTACTTGAAATGCTCCAGGTCATTTAATAATTTTCTGTACACTCATTTATGCCAAATCAACTTCAATTAAATCAATTAAAATGGCAAGTAGCAAAAATTTTATGTCATTGACCTAACAAGATAAAGACTACTCAGGATTTTTGGGGAGTGGGGCATCAGGAAATGCCTGCCTGACATCTCTGCTTCATTATGATGTAAAGTTGGGAAATAAATTTGATTTCTAGCCGTGCGTAGGAATGGTAGAGCATGCTTGTAATCATAGTACTTGGGAGGCTGAGACAAGAGATCACAGGTTCTCAGCCAGTCTCATTCAGCTACCTGTGAATAAAAAGTAGGGCTGGGGGTATAGATCAGAGGTAGACTGCCCCTGAGTTCAATCTATAGTACCACATATACACACACCAAACAACAACAACAACAACAACAACAACAACAACAACAACAACAACAACAAAACAATTAGTACTTAGTGGCCCCAAACCTCAGAAATGTAAGAGGCAGCTCAGAAAAAGCCAAATGCCACCCACTCTTCACAGTCTAAAATAATGCAGATTGCAAGATGGAGGGTGATAACAATGTGTTTGACAAGTAATCTACTAAGAGAAGCCTTTTATTGGAGTAGGTGCAAGTATTAATTGATAAAAGTGCATCACAACCAATGGTTTATTTGGAAAAAAAAATTGAAATTAGAAACTTTATAGCAGAAAGGTAGGTTAGCAGAAAGGATTAATTTGGAGGCATCTAAGTCATTTTACTCACTGTGATGGTCAATTTTACGTGTTAACTTGCCTGGGCCATGGATGCCCTGATATTTGGTTAGATATTATTCTGGCAGTATCTATGAGGGCCATGGATGCCCTGATATTTGGTTAGATATTATTCTGGCAGTATCTATGAGGGTATTTTTGGATGATATTAACTAGCAGAGTAGGAAGATTGCCCTACCCAGTGTGGGTGGGTCCCATCCAATCAGTGGTAGGTCTAAACAGTGAAAAGGTGACCTTCCTGCAGGTGGGAGGGAGCTCCTTCTTTTCCTGCTTCCTGCTTCAGGCTGGGACCTCGGTTTGTTCCTATCTTTACATCAGTACTAAAGTATCAGCTCTTCTTGGGTTTTCAACTCGCCCACTTTTGAACTGGAACTTATACTATCTGCTCTCCTGGTTCTTAGCCCTTGGCACTTGAAACAGGACTATACCATAGGCTCTCCTGAGTCTGCAGCTTGCCCACTGCAGAACATGAGGGTACCCAGCCTTGATGATAGTGTGATCTGATTTTTAACAATCTATCACTTTCTATATCTATATTTACATGTGACTAGTTTTATTTCTCTAGCGAATGCTACCAAATGCAACCATGTTTTAGTTGTACACCTTGGGCAGGCACTGCAGCTTTCTGAAACCCAGTTTTTATTTAAGCTATTAAATGGGATTCCCAATATTTATTTCGCAAAATTATTGGAAAGGCTAAACATAGAATTTAAGATGTCAAATAAGTAAATAGTTGTATAATTAATATTAGCTATCATTTCATAATGACTTTCTTTTTGTCATAAACTAGAGATCTGGTAGCCTGTATCTTTGTTCTAAAACAAAGAATTTGACAAAATCCAATATCCATTTATGCTAAAAGCACTGCATAGAATCAGAATAGAAGGAACATACCTCAACATCATAAAGGCAATCTACAATAGGCCTACAGCCAACATCATATTAAATGGGGAAAACTTTGAGAATTTCCCCTGAAAACAAGAACAAGACGAGGGTGTCCATTGTCACCACTCTTTTTCAATATAGTACTTGAGACTCTAGGAAGAGCAATAAAGCAAGAAAAGGAAATCAAAGGAGTACAAATAGGAAAAGAAGAACTCAAACTTTCACTATTTGCATATGACATGATACTCTCTTAGAAGACCCAACAAACTCAACCAAAAGGCTTATAGAACTGATCAACAAATTCAGCAAAGTGTTTGGATACAAAATCAATCTTAAAAAATCAGAATATTTTCTGTATACCAACCATAAATCCACTGAAAAAGAAATCCAGGCCAGGCATGGTGGCACACGCTTGTAATCCATGTGCTTGGGAGGTGGAGACAGGAGGATCATGCAGGTTCAAAGCCAGCCTCACTGGCTTAAGAGACCCTGTTTCTAAATAAAATATAAAATAGGTCTGGGAGTGTAGCCTGGAGGTAGAAGGGTTCCATCGCCAGTACCACCACCAAAAAAAAAAAAAAAAAAAAAAAAAAAAAAAAAAAAAAAAAGAAATCCAGTAAACACTTCTACTCAGGATCTCAGGATTTCCTACAAAAAATAAAATACTTAGGAATAAATTTAACCAAAGATGTAAAAGACGTCTACAAAGAAAATTATAAAACACTGAAAAAATAAATTGAAGAAAACTTTAGAAGATGAAAAGATCTTTCATTTTCATGGATAGGCAGAAAAAATATCATCAAAATGGCCATACTCCAAAAGTGATCTACAGATACAACACAATACCCATTAAATTACAATGATCATTCCTCACAGACATTAAAAAAAATCAGTCCTTAAATTCATTTGGAATAACAAAAAACCCAGAATAGCCCAAGCAACAAAAACATGCAAGAGGAATCATAATACCTGACTGTAAACTACTATACTATACTATAGTATACTATGTATACTATAAAGCCATAGTAATAAAGACAGCATGTGCTGGCACAAACACAGATACATAGACCACTGGAACAGAAAAGAAGACTCAGAAACAAATCCACACACATACAGCCAATTGACTTTTGACAAAGGGGACAAAAACATACACTGGTAAAAAGATAGCCTATTCAACAAACGGTGTTGGCAAAACTGGTTAACCATATGCAGAAAAAGGAAAATAAATTCCACTTTCTCACCCTGCACAAGAGTCAATTCAAGATGGATCAAGACTCGGTAATTAGACCAGAGCCCTTGAGGCTCCTTGAAGAGGGCTTAGGTCCAACACTGTAAGATATAGGCACAGATAAAAACTTTCTCAACAAGACCCCAAAGGCACAAGAAACTAAAAGGTAACATAATACATGAGATTGTATGAAACTGAAGAGTTTCTACACAGCAAAGTAAACTATCAAGAACCTTACCCAAGAGCCAACTGAATGGGAGAAGATTTTTGTCAACTACTCCTCCAATAGAGGACAAATATCTAGGATATACAGAGAACTCAAGAAACTCAGCACTAAGAAAACAAATAACCCAATTTAAAAAATGGGAGAGTGAACCAAATAGACACTTCACAAAGGAAAAAATTCAAATGGCCAATAAATGCATGAAAAAATGCTCAACATCATTAGCAATCAGAGAGATGCAAATCAAATCAAAACAGAACAAAACAAAATGTCTAGGGCAGAAGCAACTGCTCTCTCAACTTTCTCTTCCTTTCCTTTTCTATACATATAAGATACTATCATGACAGCTTTGTTCATATAGCTGCCAAATACTGAAAATGGTGTCTCTGTGTAAAGTACCTTGTTTATTGTTTCATTTTGTAATGTGAAGTTGTTAGGATTTCGGTAGCTTTGTTTCTTGAGAACTGTGGAGGGTAGATGCTTTCTTAGATCTTGGGGACAATTCCTGCTTGGTGAGGTGTTGGATGCCTTCATCCTATTTAGACTTTAAAATGGAATACCTTCATGCATTCAAGAGCTTGATGTCTTCCTTTGATTTTTCCTGGGTAAGACAAGCAAACTCATTAAGGCCAGAGAAAGTTTTTCTTTGAGGCTGATCAGGGGTTAGGCTGCATGCCCCAAGGATGTCCCATACGCTCTGATCAGTGCTGGGCAGTGGCCCTCAAGCTTCTACATGCACAGTGAGGTCACTGGTGGTGAAGCTGCTCAGGCATGAGTGTTGAGTTTTGCAGGTTGTGGTAAGTTCCAGGCATCTATGTTTTGAAGAAGTATGCTATAAAATTCTGCTGTAGGGAAGTCTTGGATTTGGAGGAGGAGAATACATGAAGAGGAGCGAAGGAGGGCACTTCAAAAACTTCTTATTTACTGTTTTCTCATCTATCACTCCAGGTTGCCCAGTCTTCTGTTGACTTTTTCCATCTATATTTGCCACCCCCTTCATCCAGGCTGTGATCCTCTCCTACTCATTAGTGAAACAGCCTGTTATCCAGATGCCTGGCCTCCCATCTGTCCTCCTCTGGTGAACCTTCTCTTTTGTTGAATAAATCTCACCAGAACAGTCTGGTTCAAAGTCCCTTAACAGTTCCCCACTGTCTTCAGGATGAATCCTAGACTCCCCAAGGAGAGAAAACCAACAAAGATCCACTTTACCACTTGGTCTTTTCCTTCCCTTCTAGACTCACTTCCTGCCATCTCTCCTCCCTTCTCGCTCACTCTTAACTATTAGCCTTCTTCACACTCCTGGAGCACATCACACTCCCTCTTCCACCTTGACCTCTGTGAAGGTTTACTGCACAGGCCAACTTGACTAGGTCAAGGGATGCCCAGATAACTCGTAGAACACTACTTCTAGGTGTGTCCATGAAGGTTTTTCCAGAAGAGATGAGCACTGAAGCCAGGAGGCTGAATAAACAGGGCCAGCCTTCATCAACGTAGGTGGGCATCATCTGATCCATTGAAGGTGTAGAGGAAGCATTAATCCTTCTTTTCCTTCTTGAGTTGGGAACTTTCTTTTCCTTCTGGACAGACACTGATATTGAAGCTACTGATCCTTGGGTCCTTGGACTCTGAGAATTACACTAGCAGTTCCCCCTGTTCTAAGCCTTTGGACTGGAACTCACGTCACCATCAGTGTCCTGGTTTTTCAGCTGGCAGATGACAGATTGTGGGACTTCTCGGCCTCCATAATCATGTGAGCCAATTCCCATAATAAGTCTGCTCTCATATATCCATACATATCCTATGGGCTCTGTCTTTCAGAAGAATACTAATACAGCTTCAGAACAGGCTGTTCCTTTCAAATAGGACAATTTTTTTTTCTAGAGTCTCCAGGTTCCAGCTATCTTGGCTAACTCCTCTTTTTCTTCTTAGACTTCAGTTTCTTGAAGGTTGTTCTGATTCCTTGGAGTCAGAGAAGTCCCTCTGCTTACCCACTCCCCAAAGCATCATTAATGTCCTTTCCCATTTCACCCACCTCATTACTACAATTCCTTGTAGATTAGTGTCTTCCCATTAAGATATAAAACCCATGTATATAGAACCATGTCTGTCTTGTTATATTTTACCAAAAGCCTGTCACAGATTAGACACTGGGTAAGTACACAGTTTTACAATAAGTGCCCTTTATGGCATGTTGTTGCTCTCCAAAGCTCTTAGCATCTTGGCAATTTTTTGTTTGATGACTAAACGGAAAATAAACACACTCAGCTAACTATAATCCTTGGCTCAGTCTAGAGGTTGCTTTCTCTTGTAACTCTTCCTGCCACTTTTCTTCTGGATTGGATATCCTTCCTACATGGGTCCTATAGACACCCCTGCTTACATCTGTCACTTCTCAAGCCTTTCTGTGCTATAATATTTGTCACATATGTCTTTCTCACTTAGCTTTGCAGGAAAAACTGTCCCTTATCACTGTATAATCCCTAATATACAGCATATAGAGAGTGCTTGGCACATGGTAGTTTCTTGGGAAATAGCTTTTGAATAAATTACTGAATGGCTGTCAATTGCAAGTATAAAAGATAAAGAAAATGAAAAGGGGAAACTAATTAGGAAGGTCTGATGTCAGAGAAAGGTAGAAGACTTTGTTCTTGGCTGGGGTGCAAGGTTGAATAAATGGTTATGTAACTGTAGTGTCTCCCCACAGTGTAGTTGATGCATGTGGTGCTTTCTGGAACTGGGACTAGAAACTCTGATGAAAGAAAAGAATGGAACATTTACACTGTATAGAGCTTAATGCCACATACTGGGAATTGCTGGCCCTAAAAAAAAGACTAGATAAATTTGGTAATATATAATACAAGGAACATATATCCTAAATCATATATCTGGTATATTCTTTTGTTTCTTCTCAGAATAGCCAAAGAAGCTCAATGTATCTCTGCAAAAGTTTATTTCCTCTATTCTGTCAAATAACATTGTCCTAATACAACTGCCTTTCTAAAAATAAATTCTTGAGACATTTGACTACCATAAAGACTAGATTTCAGGGTCTCCATAGATTCCAAACTTACTGACTTAACATCCCCTTTTCAGAAAAAAAAATTATTCAGTGTCCTCATGGGCAGTTTTACTTATCCCTTACTTTTAATTTTACTTTTTATTATACTTTCACCAGTGCGCTGTAATCTCACATCACAACAAAATTCAAGGGATAGGGACATAAATGAACACAGCATCCCCCTCTTATCAGTACTCTGAATACTACTCAAGCTACTAGTGCCCCCATGAATGGTTCCAGTGTCTTCCACTGGGTGATGTCTTCAGTAGTGAAAATCTAGACTTATCCTGAAGAAAGAAACTAGTATCAGATGGAGAAAACCCATAATGTATTTGTCTTCAGTGAAACTTCAGTCATTTGAAATCCTTCAAATTTATGCTCAAACCATGAAGTCAAAGTAACATAATGTGACCCTAAGACATCCTAAATTATCCATATGAGACATTAAATATATCATCTCATCAAGAACATTTAAGTAGAAATGGTCAATGGTAAATACTCTTGAGGTTGGTGAATTCTGTAGATACAGAAAAGAAACATTTGGGAGTTTTGGGGGGATTCCTTCAAAGTTACTTATTATCCTGCAAAGAAAGACATAAAACACTGAGTAATGATAAGAATTCCCAATAGATAATTTCCAATAGAACAAGTCAAAATTAGAAAAATAACATGTGGCCACTTTTCTCATATACAGGTTAAGAGATACCATTTGGGGCACTAGAACAGGAACATCTTTAATAGATAGGAATCAGGAGTCAATTTCCAGCCTTACTCCAAACAAAACACCTTCTTGAATGAACTGGCCATAATAGACGACTAGAATGAAACTGAAATAAGGGTGGATGCCAACATATCATAATTCTAAACCCTACTAGTAAACTGGCATGTGAGTTTCATAATCTCTAAAAGTAGCTAGAATCTAGTCCTCTCTATATAAATTTCACACCAAGAAGAATTTCTCTGGCAGCTTAAAGACTTGATAAAATTAGAAATATTCCTCACTGCAGAATTTGCATAACGGGATATGAAGATTCTGAAGTGTGTCAGGGGAAAGCTCGAAGAAGTTACAGTTTGAGGAAAAGCTGTCTTAGAGGAAATTGGGAAGGGACATGTAGTTGGCAGAACATAATCAAATGATACTGAATGAAGTAATAAAAGACCTCAATCACAGAAGAAAAATCTGCACAAAATCCTAGAAGATTACTCATCTAACATCTCTGTCTACCGTGAGCTGCTGAGCAATTAATTGGAGCATCTGAGAAAAGTTCACTTTGTACCCACTTGGCAGTGTTGCTCAGGAGAACATTTAAGAATGAAAATTTTAGGCAAAATAACACAAATCAGGTGGGAGGGTTATATATTGAAGAACCCCTACCACTGTCTTTACTGATCATGTCAATTCAAAAAGATTATAAGGGAGTAAAGAAGATTAAGAAAGAAAGAAAGGGAGAAATAAGAGAGATTCTGGGTAATACTGCTCATGGAGAAAATGGATCCTAAATGGCTTCATAGCTACTCTTTCTTTTTACGAATCTATATAAAAATTGACAATGTATTTGCTGCTACAAGAAGATGAACTGGACAATGAGAGTAAAAAAAAAATCAGCAAAAGTGCAGCAAGTGTGTGTGTGTGTGTTACTGGGAATTGAACTCAGAAACACTCTATAGCCGAGCTCTACTCCTAGATTTTTTCTCTCTTTTTTTGGTTTTGTTTTGAAACAGGATCTCAGGATCTTTCCAGGTTGCTAAGAGTCTCCCTAAATTGTTGAGGCTATTCTTGAATCTGTAATGTGCCTGTCTCAGTCTCCTAAGTACAGGGATTATAAGTATGTACTACCATGACTGGCTAATTAATAAATTTAATTAAATAAAACTACATAGAGGACCTACTTTCTTCTGGGCACTATGCTGGGAAGTGGGTGTGCAAAGCAAAATCAGACCACCACTACTCAGGTTGCTTACAGTCTGCAGGGGAAACCGAGCAAAACTGTGCCATCACACCACACATGGACCCTTTCTGCTTCATACCAGTCTTTGTGAATCTGCCAAATCTTTTATCTTTTGAGAACTAGTTCATGTCTTATACCTTTGGCAGGTGTTCCTCATCCCACATATTCCCAGGTAAGGCTAGGCTTTAGTTCTATGCCGTCTTTATAGATCTATACATCTCTATAATGGCATACAACACTTTATCCTAATTGATAAAAACTGCTCTCCCCCCCCCCCCCAGTACCTACTACCACATGGTCTGGAGTTTATGGACAGTAGAACAAATGAGCACTGTGTGATGAATACAGTATTATTAATATTGACAAAGGATTTGGTAAAGCAGAGCAGGAAATGATTGGTTCTGCCTGAGAGGGGAGGTAAAGCTTCTCAGAAGCGATATGAGTTCTATTATACCCTCATCATAACAATCCCATGAAATCTCTATTTTTATAACTGAGATATCAAAATTTCTGGCAGGCAACTTGCCCAAAGTTAATACATTTATGAAATGCTCTAGAATGGCTTTCTATGGGATGATAAGAAGTCTGGATTTTATTCTGTAGGCAACTGTGAGCCATCAAATGTCTTAAGAATATACACAATGCTATCAAAAATATATTTTACTATGGCAATAGCAGTCAGAAGGTAATTGAAGGATTATTGAAAAAGCAGGGAAGATTAGAGATCAAATGATAACTAGTAGCTGGACTAACTAACTGCTAACTTCTTTCAGAAGAAGTTAAAGAGGGGTGGATCCCCATAGTGGCAACAGTGGTGAATGAGAGAAAAGGAGAGGCTGAAAATCCATTTCTTTCTTTCTTCTTTCTTTTCTTTGTGGTGCAAGGGATTAAACTCAGGGGCATTCTATCTCTGAGCTGCATCCCAAAACCTATTTTATTTTTTATTTTGAAACATTCTCACTAAGTTGGCAAGGATGGCCTTAAACCTACAATCCTTCCATCTCAGCCTCCCAAGTATTGCGATTATGGTTGTGTTCCACTATGCCTGTCTGGAAACCCATTTCACAAGCAGAACTCAGAGAGACTTCTCAAGAACTCATGAGAGTTGTGAGGAAACTGGATCAATCATAAGTGTCTGTGATCCTTTCTTGCCAGGCTCTGGAGTGAGTAACGGAAACATTAATCTTGAGAGGAAATGCAGGGGGAAGAACACTGGAAAGAAAGTGGGAAAGGCATCAGGGTCACACTAAGATATTTAAAATTTGGCAAGTCAGTAGAATATTCAGAAGTTTACGTCTCCTAGGAAGAATAAGTATAAAGACCTGAAGCATCAGGCGAGGTCTAAAATGTTAATCTAAGGGTCAATGTGAAGTATAGAAGGGCTACAGTAATGGAGGGGACAAGGCTCTCCAAAGGATGTGCAAAGTGAGAAGAACTAAGAGAAGCCATCCCCAGAGGCGGAGTATTTGGGACGTGGAAGAAGTCAGGGTGCTACTCTAGTCTAAGAAGGAGCCATTGGAAAGAGTAGAAGGAAACAAATGAGAAACCTCATTATTACGTTCATGAAAGCAGGTGAGTATCAAAGCCCAAGATTAACCAATACGAAGAAGGAAGAATTGAGTATGAAGATAATCAGTGCAGACATCAGACTTGGAACAGCAGTGCCACAATTCAAAGAGTGAAACTTGAGAGATACTAGAAAACAAGCCCATCAGACATACTGCGTACATGCATCACAGGGAATCTGACGCTCCTATATTGTGCCCCAGGTATAGGAACTATTACTAGATTTCCTTTCTTAGAAGACAGAGAAAAGGAAGCACTTCTCAGTGGAAATTGGGAAAAACCCTTTTGTATTGCTTGGTACCTAGAAAAATTGCATTGAATAAATGAGCTAACAGTAACATGTTTGACTTTGAACTTACGATGTGATGGTTTACAAGCAACTCTCAGGACATCAGGGGCCTCTCAAGATGGTTGTGGCTCCAGAAAGCACTTGGTAGTACTTACAAAGATGCAGTGATTTTGCAGAAAGCCTTCCAATATTTTGATATATGGTCAGTCTCCAATCTTGGTATTCTGCTTTTATTATCTTAAGAATACTGACCTGGCAGTTTCTTACATGGTGTAAAACACATATTTAAGATACAAATCAGCAATTAAACTATTTCACTTCCACACACTTCCCCAATCAAATAAAAAACAATGTTTATGTGCTGGTATATATGAATGCTTACAGTAGCTTTACTGGTGTTCTACAAAACTACAAACAACCAAAATGTCCCTTAACTGGGGGAGGGTGGATAAGCAAGCGGTGGTTATACCTTCAAAGATAGCAATGAAAGTGAGTGAAACAGTGACATACACTTCAGTTTCACTGTCTCAGTGAGTTTTGGTGGGGAAAGAAGCCTGACTTTATAATTCCATTTATACCACATACTGGAAAAGGACAATAATTTCTGTCGTGGCAGAAATAAATTATCAGTGGTTGTCAGAGGGGGGTAGTCATAAGAGGGGCAGACAAAACAAAGGAACACTGGAGGAATGTTTTCTGGAGTGATGGAACTTTTATGTCTTGTTTGTAATGATGGTTATACAACCATGTGCATTTGCCAATGCGTCAGAACTGTTCACTAAGAATGGGTGAATTTTACTGTATATAAATTATACCTAACTAAAAATAAGAGAAAAAATACTGGGCTGCAGCAAAACCATGAGGCATCTTCTAATTTCCTTTGATCTTGGTGCTCAAGTCTATAAAATGTGGTTGGATTATTTCCCAAGGGGCTGTTGCTCTATTCTACAAGACACCTTTCTTTAAGCAAGATGGGGAACCAGATGGCCCATTTCGGTTCGGATGGCCTACTTCAGTTGCTAAAGTGTTACTGTGGAGGTGACTGGACTAAAATACTCATTCTGTACACATAATTCTTCAAAGTCTTCTTGGATTGGAATAGAGTGTTTCTAATTTTTGTCATTCCAAAAGAAAAGAGCTATGGGAAAGTCCATCTGGTCATGCAATTCCCAACTAAATTTTGACACGTATATTTGGACAATATAGAAGAAGTCCCTTGGGAAACACTAATGTTTAATGAGCCAAAATTGGCCCTGGTAAATAATCATGATCTTCTCTTTTCATTTTGCAGGCACTAATTATAAAGATATTCAAAGATGACAATGTTTACTACCATCATCTGCCTTATCTTCCTGCTGGAACACTACTTTCTGCTGCCTGAATTTACCCAAATCTCATAGTTGCTGCTACATTTTTACATTATCCATGTATCTCTAGTTAAGAGAGTTGCTGTCAGGGATGACCCAGGAGTGGGTCCAAAGTATCCTACCCTTAGGGTAAGAGGGAAAATTTATAACTTGAAAGGGAAAACACTGTGAATAAAAACAATAATCTTGATGATGATGTCAAAAGCTTACAGTTTGACTTTGTAAAGCATAGGTCCACAAACTCCAGTGTAGTACTATATTTTATTGTGGTAAAAAAACATGTAACATTAAATTTACCATCTTAACTATTTTTAATTGTACAGTTCAGTACTGATAAATATTTTGAAATTACTGTGCAACAAGGCTCCCTATTTTCATCTTGCAAAACTGAAGCTTTATGCCCATAAATATTTATTCTTCTTCCCCCAAGCCCTTGGCAGCTGTTCTTTTACTTTCTGTTTGTCATTTTGACTATAGATACTTCATATGAATGGACTCTTACATTAATTGTCCTTTTGTGGCTGGATTATTTCACTTGGCATAATATCTTTAAGCTTCATCTGTGTAGTAGCATGCAACTATATCTCCTTTGTTTTTAAATGCTGAATAATGTTCCATCAGACGTATATATGCAACAGTTTTGTATTTATTACTGAGGGACATTTCGGTTGCTTCCATATCTTGGTTATTGTGAATAATGCAGCAAGAAACATGGCTATACAAATATTTAAGTTCTTACTTCAAATAAATTTGGATATATTCCCAAAAGTGGTACTGCTATATCATATGGTAATCTTATTTTTAATGTTCTGAGAAACCACCAAATTATTTGTTTTCTATAATGATTAGCAAGTTTACATTCCCACTAATAGTACACATGCATTCTAATTTCTCTATATTCTTTTTCTTTTTTTTTTTTTTTGACAGCACTGGGAATTGAACCCAGGACCTCACACATGCTAGGGAAGTACTGTATCCCTGAGCTATATCCCCAGAGTATATATATTTTTTTGAGATTAAAGTCTAAAATGTCGAGTCTAGCCTCTAATTTGCAATCCCGCTGGCACAGCCTCCCACGTAGCAGGGATTACAGGTGTGCACTACTAAGTCTGACTCAATTTCTCTACTTTCTTACCAAAATTTGTTATTTTCTATTTTCTGATAGTGGCCAATCTAATGGGTGTGAAATGATAGCTCATTTTGGTTTTTATTTACATTTCTCCAGTAATTATTGGTGAGCATATTTCCATGTGCTTGTTGGCCATTTGTATACCTTATTTGGAGATTTATCTATTCAAGCCATCTGCCCAATGTTTTATGTTTTTATTGGTACATTGTAATTATACATCAAATAATGTGAGAGATAAAGTGAAACAAACATACATGCACATATTAGTTGATGGATTTCTCTCTGATTCCACTCTATTATCTCTTCCTTCTCTCCATATATATTAGTGAGACTGGTAGTGATACTTTCATGTGTGGACACAGCCTTATTTGTACTGTTTCTTTATCCATTTTGAAATTGGTTATTTTGGTGTTGTTGAGTTAGAGATATTAATCTCTTATCAAATATCCTACTTAAAATATTTTCCCACCTCATAGGTTACTTTTCACTCTGATCAGTGTTACCTTTTTATGTGTACCAACAATTATTATTATTATTTTTTGGTGGTACTGGGGTTCCTGGAAGCCCTTCTACCTCCGGGCTACACTCCCAGACCTATTTTTTACATTTTTATTTGGAAACAGGGTCTCCTAAGCCAGTGCGTGCGGCTGGCTTCAAACCTGCGCGATCCTCCTGTCTCTGCCTCCCAAGTGCGGGGATTACAAGCGTGCGCCACCACGCCCGGCTAACAATTATTTTTGTAAATACAGTTTTCTTGGGACATGGTTATAACCAAACCATTTAAATAGAGTCTGTGGTTCTTTTGCACAGGAGAGTGGGTATGACAGACATCATATGTCCTTCAAAGATTAAAATATTTTCTCTCTGGCCCTTAAAAAAGATTTCTAACTCCTGGAATGGCTTGTATGCCAATGAATTTTGGTATATGATTTCCACAAAAAATCAAATTTAATTGTCATTCTGAGATGTGAATTATTCCATGTGACAACTCAGAGACAGTGAAATGTACTGGATAAAACCTTGCTGTGAGTCTAGTAGACCTGAGCCATGCTTTTTACCAGCTGTCTGATCTCAGGTATGTTACCTAGGTTCCTGATCTTTACTTTTCCCTACAGGAATATGAGGACTAATAAACTATACTGGTAATGGTAGGGAAATGTCAGGAATTGATGTAACAACTAGTGCATGCTTTGTATATAGTAAATATTTAATATGCTTTAGCTATATGAAAAGCAGGATTCAGTATCCCTGGGGAGTTTTTCTTCCTGGAAATCATGTCCATTACTAAAATGCCAAGAATGCCCCTCATACCCTTTATTATAGATTGAAGGAGCCTAAAATAATTTTCACTGCTGCTGTGTGTTATATAAAGCACCATCCCCCATTTCTCATGCATCAAGTGGAAGAAAAGTACAATAATGATTTTCTAACTTACTATTCTGTTTCCCAAGGGACTAGAGGCATCCTGACTCAGCTGAGTCTCCAGCAAGAACATATAATCATGCAAGACATTCAGATGGGCTCCCAGCCTCTCCATGGACAGGACACAGAAGACCAAAAGGTTATTAGAGGAGAGAATCCCCAGAAAGGCACCAAAGGACGGCATAAAAACAAGGCTGAACATTGATTTTATTCAATATAAGATGGCAAATAGTTTTGGAGCCACTGTGTATAAGAGCAGGATAGTCAAACACTGAGGTTTTAGCTGAAGGATGGTTCTGGCTTCAGGTGATGAGCACATTCAGGATTTTTTGTCATGATTCACTGATAGTGATTATAAGCTGATATATTTACTAAACTGGCACCATACAAAAAAAGTTAAAGGTCTTTCAATTACTGCCTTTTGATCAGGATCCAGAAAAAGAAGAGCAAGAATACACAGGACAAAGAACTCATTTTCCCTGTGTTCAAGTAACCACAATGGCTAGGCAGAGCCTTCCCGGTCCATTTGTGAATATCTTGGCCATATCCATGGAGCCTCCAGCCAATTGTGTGAAAAGACTGGTGTAAAATCAAAAGCTTAAGAGAAGTTCTAAAACAGCAACTGAGCATGAGAAAAGTAGGGTAAATTATCTATTATATTATTTCCCCTAGAAACACTGCAGAATGAGCCAGGTATAGTGGCACATACCTATAATATCTTGGGAAGGCTGGGGCAGGGGGAATGCAAGTTTGAAGCAGTCCTTGGAAACTTAAAAATAAATAAAAAAATAAAAAAGGGCTGTTGACGTAGCTCAGTGGCAGAGTGCCCTGGGTTCAATTCCTAGTACCACAAACAAGAAGAACAAGAACAAAATGAAAATTGCAGAATGAGCTTCCAATGTATATGTCTAATTTGGAGGTCTGATTGCAAGCTGGTAACAACTAATTTGGTGTGTGTGTGTGTGTGTGTGTGTGTGTGTGTGTGTGCATGTGCATGCACAATATTTACACTGAAATGGGGAGTGTTGCTTTATTGGGAGAAAATTTTTAGAGTGAATTCAGTTATTTCACATTGGAATTGATTTTTAAGTATATGGCAAATTCTTTTAAGTATTTTCAGTGGGGGCAAGATTGCATCCTATGAAAATGAGGTTTCTCTTTGGAAATGGTAGCAAAATATTTAGCTCCAGGTCTTGCAAATAAGGTGGATAACCACATACAGAGAAACACTGTGGGTCAAAAATAAGACTTAGAGAGCCGGGCATGGTGGCGCACGCTTGTAATCCCTGCGCTTGGGAGGCGGAGACAGGAGGATCGCGCAGATTCAAAGCCAGCTGTGCTGGCTTAAGAGACCCTGTTTCCAAATAAAAAAGTATAAAAACAGGTCTGGGAGTATAGTCCAGAGGTAGAAGGGTTTCCAGGAACCCTAGTACAACCAAAAAAAAAAAAAGACTTAGAAAAATTATCCTATTAAAATGAGCAGACTCTGATAAGACATTTTGTTTTCTAAAAGGGATATACAAATGGCCAATAAGCACATATAAAGGTGCTCAGCATCACTTAGTTATGAGGGAAACACAAACCAAAACCACAAGGAAGTATCACTTTGCATGTACAAGAAGGGGTTTAAGACAGTAACAAGTGTTGGTGAGTTCAGGAAGCAACTGGAATTCTCAAGCACTGCTGGTCAGAATATCAAATGGGGAAGCCACTCCTCTGGCTTGGGTTATGCATGGAGTTACTATAAGAGCCAGCAATTCCTAGGCATACACCCCTCAAAATATGAAACTATGTGTTCATGCAAAAACTTTCCCATGAACATTTACTTAACAAGTATTTTGATAATAGCCAAAATTCAGAAACAAGCTAAATGAATATCAACTGTTGGATAAATAAAATATGGTGTCTTTATCAGTGGAATATTATTTAGCAATAAAAGAAATTGAATACTGACACATGCTTACTACATTGGTAAACCCTAAAAATAATATCCCAGGTGAAAGTCAGTCATAAAAGACCATATACCATATGACTCAATTTACAGAAAATGCCAAGAACTAGTAACTAGACAAGAGTAGATTAGTTCTTTCCAGGAGTTGGGAGGAAATAAAGATTAGAAGCTTCTTTATAGGCTGATGAAAATGCTTTAAAACTGATGATGGTAATAGTAGCAAAACCTTGTGAATATACTAAAAATCATTGAATTGTACATTTTAAGTGGGTAAATTATATGTTATGTGACTGGGCCTCAATAAAGATGCTAAAAATGGCTTGCTGTAAATTTATGAGATTGATTTAATTATGTGACTGCTACTGACAGCTAAGTATATTTAATACTCATTGTCACTCTTAGCTGAATGATTTAGCTTAGCTCTTTAGTTCTTATTTCATCCCTACTGGTGGAGCAGACATATTGATCTCCAATTCCAAGATTAGGAATTTGGAACACAGAGATATTAAGAAATTTCCCTGATGGGACATAGCAATAAGCATTAGGACCAGGATTTCAAATATGGGTCTATCTGATGTTAAAATTCATTTGTTCTCTTTCTCATTTATTTTTAAAAACTTTTATCCTTTTAAGTGGTTAATATACTCATATATTTCAAAATACAAAGTAGCTTAAAGGTATATACTCCCTCTTATCCACCTTCTTCCCTGTCCCATAGGTGAAGCTTGTCTTAGCTCCTTGTGCACCATTCCACATTTTCTTATATAAACAAAGCATGTAAGATAAACATTGTCATGTCTTCCTCTTTGGCAAATGTAGCATCCTATGTACATCGATCTGCTCTTGCTTTCTTCTTTTCTTATGGCATGCCAGAAATCCTTGTGTATTTGTATTCTTCCTTCTTGCGTTTATAGCTTCAGAGGACTCCAGTGCCTAGATGTACCATAATTCAATTAGATGTTCTCCTAAAGACACCATTCAAGTTCTTCCCAAGAACTTAAAACCCGAAACTACATCCAAAAACAAAATGGAAACTCAGAAGAGATTCAATCACTTTTGAAATAAATTCCTTTCCTCAAAAGTAGATTATGTCAAAGGTGATAGCCCTCTTTTAAGTACGTTATCATATATCGGTTAAATACTGAATACAAAGGTCTGAATATTATGTTTTCCCCAAATTCCTGGGTTCAAAACCTAATCTCAAAGGTGGATGCATTAGGAGGTGGGCTTTTTTTTTTTTTTACATGATTTTGTCATTAGGGTAGGTGATCAGTGCCTTTATTTTGAATTTTTGGTGGTACTGGGGATTGAACTCAAGGATGTTCTGCTTTTGAGTTACACCCCTAGTCCTATTTTATTTTATTTTGAAACAAGGACTCCCTAGGCTGTTGAGGCCCCCTCCCCCTAAATTTCTGAGAATGATCTTGAACATGTGACCTTCCTGTCTCAACTTCCCAAGCACTGGGATTACAGGCATAGGCCACCATTCCAGGCTGATGAGTACTTTTAGGACAGGAAGTATTTATGGCCAGCTTTAGCAACTGTTTCAAAATGAAAAGGGGGAGAGCCTGAGGCTATGGTATGGAGGTAGAATACTTCTGGGTTTAATCCCCAATACCAGAAACAAAGGGAAGATAGAGAGATCTACTCCAGCTTCTGCTACAGGAGGCAGCAGTGAGGTGGAGAAGGTCCACACAGGAACAGGACCTTGCTAGACACTGAATCTGCCAGTGCCTTAATCTTGCCTTCTATCTCAGCCTTCAGAAACAAGAGAAATAAGTTCTTGTTGTTTATAGCCTACCCAGTTTGGGGAATTTTATTGTAGTAGCCCAAATAGACTGTATATAATCAATGGCAACAAAAATTAATTGCACTACACCAGAATGACAGCCTCATTTGAATCAAGGAGGTAGATTCCATTTCCACAAACAGAAGAGAGACCCAGGGATTTCAGAAATCTAAGTGGCATTCTAAAATCTGTGTGTGTATGCATGCAGCATATTGTTTCTTCGGATTAATATTTACAGAGATAAAGAATCAAATATTTGATATTGAGTCACGGATCTCCCATACTGCGAATCTCCATATGATATATATGTTAAACCAATCAGCTTCCTTGAGTGGAATGGAATTTCAATTCTCATTATAGCAAACCTAGACCCCACATATTTTAAGGTTTCCCCAGCTGTCTTTAGAACCTCTACTATCAGTCTTAAAAACAACTTGACAATTTTGTTTCCTGTTTCTTTCTTGCAAAGAAACTATCACTTCAATAAGGCTATGGATTTTTCTCAAGGATGCCTAACATAAAATGAGTTTGGGCATTAACGTGTAAAGGACAAGCAATAAAAAAGGCAATAGGATTGCAGTCGAAATATTCAAGAGCTGGCGAACGGTAGTCTCTTCTAAAAGGAATGGGATAGAAGAATGCAAAGTACATAGCTTCTCAAAGATAAAGATACTGACAGGAGCAGTGGAAAGGCTGAAGTTAGCACTACCTCCCCAGAAACCAAACATATATTTAGCTTAATAGACTTGAGTACCAGCTCAGGAAAAACCTTATATATTATGCATCCAGGGCAATGAAGGCTGTAGAAACGATTTTGTAAAGTAAACACTGCAGGTGGACAGTAATGGAGGAGAGGGGTCAAGGCCACACTCCGTGAGCTCAGGACTCTTTCTCTATATCATCATGTTGGGGGGGGTTGGAGGGGGGAGCAGAAACAAAAGAGCAGAGGAAGCTCAGACTCTAAACAGAAACTGGTAGAACTGGGCTGTGGCAGAAGCTTCAAAATGGTGTGTATTTTCTGATTACAACTATCATATGGATTTATGGTAGGAAAATAGAGGAACATAAAGGAAATAATTAACAATCACCTGCAATTCTACCACCAAGACAGAACCGTTATTAAAATATTGGCACATGAACTTGTAGTTCTTTTCTAAGTACAAATAAGAACATTATGCTAAGTGAGATTAGACAATCACAAAAAATAAGAAATAAGATGCTTTCCCTAATATGTGAAAGCAAAGGAGAAATAGGTCATAGGAGAAACTCTAGATGAAAAAGGAGATCCTATAGAGGAGCAAACAAGACAACCTAAATGAGGGGATGGGACGGGGGAAGAAGGAAATTCTCTGAAACACACAATGTACTTAAACATGTCGAAGTCAACCACTAAGCCAAGCAAGGGAAGGAGGGACGGGGAGGAAATGGGTGGGAATTGGGTAGGGGTTAAATTGGTGATGTGTACATGTATGTACACACAAGTTTTTTTTACCCCAATATGATGTATGAATATAATGCATCAATAAAAATAAAAAAGAATATATAGTAATATATTTTCAAAACTAGGCTCATTGTATACGTGAAATTTTATACACAGTTTCCTCCCCACTTCTTGAGTATTTGCTTTCCCATGTTGTGTGTTCTGTGAGAATGTAATTTTAGTGCCTAGATTACACCATATCCTATGAATTAAAGCAGAGTTATTTGATTCTTTTCATCCTGCTGAACTTTCTAGGTTGTTTTTAATTTGTTCCATCTTATAAATAGCATGGTGATGGACTTTCTTGTCATAAATCTTATTTCCCTTTACCTCTTAAAAGAAACTTAAAAGTATGTCAATATGCTACATTCAAATTTAAATCCTCAGCATACCAATACCTATGGCTTCACCACTGGGAGTCTCTGGGGATGAATTCAAATAATGCATATCAAATAAACAATACTATTTTCATATCACTTGCAGTCTATATTTATCCTTCTGGAGCAGTCATCTTTCAGGCAGTACGTTATTTCCTCTAGGCAAATGGACTATTACTGGGTTAATCTAAATGCAATAACATGAAACTTGGCTGACCCAGATTTCTCCAATATCAGTATGCATGCAATTACAACACTCTGCAGATTGAAAAATACCCAAGGCTCTCAAAAACACATATTTTATCATCCTTTCATTTAAAATGGTGCACAATGGGCATTAAAAGAAAATAATAAAGGTTATGGCCAATGGAGGATGAGAGCAACCAAATCTTCAGTAGATACACAAGTTACATATAGTATGTCTTAAGATTTTCTTTAAAGTTTAATTTTTCCCCATTACTTCCACAGTTATGGAGATCTTAAGTGCTCACAACACATTGAAGTTATTAATGATTCCTGTTAAAATTATATGATTGCAATAGTCCAGTCTTAAATTCTTTATTGTCTATATTTTTAAATTATTCCATTTTTAAGTGACTAAATAGGGCTCTCATCATCTCTAGAGTGTGTGATTGTGTGTGCGTGTGTGTGTGAGCATAAATTCATTTAAATAGACATGCAACTAAAATATTTTACTTCCACTGACCAAAGATAAACAAAGTAAAATAAAACATAACAAAGTCTACCTGTATCACTGGACCTATTAACTGTGTAATCACTCAGATACCAAGACTCCCTCAGAATTGGCAGTGAGATGATATCTAGGACTATACAGTTGTGCACTCTAGAGCGTGACTGGACCCTCATCCATGTGACTGGTGATCCAAGCTGTACAGTACATACTCTATATAGTTGTTTGTGATGACCTTGAAGTTAGCTCTGGTACTGCAGTCTGCTTATGGATTACTCATTTAATCATCGTTTCCTCTATTGAACTATGGGAAAGAAAAGTTTTGGGGGGAGGGAGGTGGTCCTTACACCGGTATGCTTTAAAAATTAATGAAGAAAATTCTACAAAGAAATAATAATAAAAAAAAAACCTGCCTAGGTCTCTTTGGTCAATGATAGGTTTCTGTCTTCCCCTCTCCCCTTCCATCTACCCGCTCGTCAGGACAGGATACCTTGTGTGAGTAACTGCAGGTTTCTGACTTCTTCTCGCACCTTCAGCTGGAGCACCTGCTGTAGGATGTGCTGCCGGAGGTTCTCCTGGGAGATGCCCATGCGCTCAAGTTTTTTGTCCGTGAGTCTCAGCAGCGCTCGCCCTGCAGGTTTTCAAGAAATGAGAAGAACAGCAAATGAACAATCGCTGGAGAAGGATTGATATCTTGGTCCTGGCTGACCTCACACAGCTGAAGTTTCCAAGCAGACACAGACACTTTAGAACAGAGTCCCCTCACTGTCCTTGCTGACAGAAATGGGTGATCAGGAAGGAAAAAAAATCCATGTATATAAAAGAGACACATTTGCCCTGCATGGTCTTGCATGCCTATAATCCCAGTACTTGGGAGGCTGAGACAGGAGGATTGCAGGTTCCAGGACAGCCTTTGCAAATGTAACGAGACTCTCAGTAACCTAGTGAGACCCTGTTTCAAAACAAAATCTTGAAAAGAGCTAGGGGTACAGCTTGGAGACAGAGTGTCCCAGGGGTTCAATTCCCAGGAAAATACAAACACACAATACACACATACACAAACACACAAACACACACAAACACACTCTCTCTCTCCTTTTCACTTTTTGTATCCTCTACTGGCACTCTTCAACTGACCCACACATTGAGGCAGATGAAAGAGCAAACATTTAGCCTGGATTTTGGGTCACAGATGGCAGGTTCCATGGAGACAGCACTGTTTGTTGAGGGGCAGGTTCTCAAGCTGGCCATGAGAGCCCAAGTCACTCACACCCCAGCTACTGAGAGGGAAGACCTAAGCAGCTAAGTAGAAACTCCAGCACTGTTCAGCCCAAGATATAATTATATTTCTGTGAAACATGCATTTCAAGTCCATTTTCTTCTTTTCTTTTCTTTCTTTTTTTTTTTTTTTTTGGTGGTTCTGGGGTTCCTGGAAGCCCTGCTACCTCCGGGCTACACTCCCAGACCTATTTTTATTTTTTATTTGGAAATAGGGTCTCTTAAGCTAGCACGGCTGGCTTTGAACCTGCGCGATCCTCCTGTCTCCGCCTCCCAAGTGCGGGGATTACAAGTGTGCGCCACCCTGCCTGGCGCTCAAGTCCATTTTCAATCTGCAGGCTTCCAGCTCTCTGGCTACTCCTCTGGCACAAAGGCTAGTGTCCATCTCTAGCTGCTGGAGGCTCTGAGTGTTGGCCACCGGCCCAGGGCAAGTGTTCCTGAAGGGCCCAGGACAAGACAGCAAAGAAAGGAGCCACAGTGTGTGAGTGTCAATGGTATCCACAGAGCTGAGCACCTCAGGTGTCCACAAATCCCAGCCCGGGTGGCTGCACAGCCTTCTTGCAGCCTATCTTTCCTGAGGTCAACAAAAGTTCTTCCACCATGACTTCTATCAAATCCTCAAGTCCCCCAAACTCTGTGCTTACCCTGAAATAAGCATACTTCCATGTTGAAGTTTACTGCAAGAAAGAGAATGATGGTTGCTAGGAGCCCACAATACCACCTGCCACTCGCTCCCTCTTGACAGAATCAACATGTCTAAAGTTCTCATTTCCACAGCTGAAGTAGAGAGAAGGCCCGCTACATGTGGTCAGTGTTAAGTCTGTGGCGATTTATCATTATACAGTTCAGAAACTAAATGTCCTACCACCGTACAAACGATGCCCATCAACCAGAAGAGAAAATTCATGGGCATTTTCATCAAAGGGACAGGAAAGCGTCTGTGGCCTGTGACTGTGGACAGGGTAACAGAGAGAACAAGCTTGGCACAGGCTATGTTGTTTACTCTGTTTCCTTTCTTGTATCCCTTGCAAAGTGCAGCAGTCAGGGTAAGTTAGGTGATATTCTACAGTAACAAACAGCCCCCCAATATTAGTGGCTATGAAATATGAAATAGTTACTTCTGGCTTATTCTACATGTTGACAGCAAGGCCATCTACCTTGAACATGGCTGATGACATAACCAGAGGGAGAAGAAAAGATAATCAATCTCATTAATTAAATACTCCCTGATATCCATTAATGACATACCCAGCCTTGAGTCATTTATTGGCCAGAACTAATCACAAGAAACTTTCCACTCACAAGAAGTCCTAGAATGCGGGGCGCTATAGGAAACAGGAATATTGGTATGGGTTGCAACAGAGCACTGTACCAGTACAGAAGTATCCTGGAGCAGTCCTGGTAAGAAAGCAAGCTCAGGGCTGTGTGCTGCTGCTGTTGGTGGTGGTCTGAAATTTCCACGGAATCTGCATCTGGCAGAGGATTCCTAGGCAGCTGCAGCTCAGGCCGGGTACCATCACAATGGTGGTAGAAACGAGAAAGGATGGAAAGAGCAGACAGGAGCAGACTCCAGGCTAGTTGGCATTGTCTTCTGGGGCAAGTGAAAGGACCGCTCCCTGAGATGTTCACAGTCTAATTTCTGAAAACTATGTATCTCTCACCTCCCATGACAAATTTGCCCTTTGCAAATGTGATGTAGGTAAGGATCTTGAAAGGGGAGATTATCTTGCATTTATCCAGGTGGAGTCCATCCAAACTAATCACATGGATCATTTTAAGTGGACGAGGGGAAGGGGAAAGTCACAGAAAGAGAGAAGGGACAACCTAAACAGAGGCCAGGTAGAACTGGCCAAGAGCCATGGGGTCCCAGCAGACTCTAGAAGCCAGAGGACAAGACTGGGTTCTCTCTCACCCTTTCCATGGACACAGCACTATTGAAACTTTGTTTTTAGCCCCATGACACCTGTGTTGGACTTTGGATTTTCACAACTGTAAGATAATACATTTGTTTCACTTTAAGCTTCTAAGTTTGCAATAATTTGTTATAGCAGCAACTGACCTTGTGACTAGAATTTACACATTTTTAAAAACTCAAACAGATGGTTGTAAGTTTTTTTTCTTTTTTCACAACTTCTGGGTAGTGGCCATAATCGAGTAGAGAGCAGAGAACAGCCAAGGACTGGTGAGCCTGAGCCTTCCAATGTTCCACCACTGTCGAACCCTGGTCCTGAAGTTTCATTCAGAAGCGTTCAAATAATGCCACACACATATACCAAACCATCGGTATCAATCTCAGTAGTATGTACAGGGAAGGGAAGGAAATGGGGTGGAATCCTGGGGGAAGATCACCAAGTGCTGTGAGCATGTATGTCCCTATCACTCTAACCTCATTATGATGTGTGATTACAATTCACTCATAAAAGTAAATTAAAAAAATTGGATGGGGCTCGGCTATCATTGATATAGATAACTGGCCTCCAAATGACAGATATAGCTCTTAATACATGCCATAAACTTATCAATACTGTATAAAATACTATGGGGAGTTTATATGATCTAAATTCCTCCCAGCTTCAAAATGAAGATCACTGTCCTTCCTTTCTGTCCCCAGTCATTTGGGCTCTGATTTTACGTGCTATGTGATTTCACAGTGAGGGTCACTGGAAAGGCAGACACAGGGCAGCTTCAGCCTTGAGAAGCTGGGTAGTGTGATTAGATCACACTGCTAATAAGTCAGAGAGAAGGCCACATTTCAGTGTGTCCAGCTCGACTTTATTTGATGGTCCCTAAAACCCTCTGGTCTCAGTCTTCCTATAGATACATCTGATTGGTCAAACTATGGTTATGTGAACCCAACTGAAATGTATTTTCTTCTTTGGGGGGTTAATCACATCAGGTTTGAGTGTACGAACTATAAAACTCTTTCAGTTGTAAAATTCTGTGTGTTTTCTGTGTGAATACAATCATGTATATTAACATTCCATATGTTAAATGTGTAGCTGATCAAACTATTTTATCCAAATATCAAGAAAACAGATGATGGTGCTTTTTTCCATCTTGTAGAAAGAAAAATTAAGGAAATAAAAATATTTAAAACAAAAGAACTTTTTATAACTCTTTCCCCTATCTTTCTAGTCATGTTTTATCTTTCTTGGTTGAGAAGTAAAGTACTTTAGATTTAAGAAAGATCTAGGGTAAAATATGGAGAAAAAAAGTTTCTAGAAAAGACCATGATCTGTATACCAAGGATCTTATGAGAAAATTGGATTCACTGTCTGATGTGTATGGCTTCTACAGTGTTGTCCAACCTGGTGGTTCTGGAAAATTTCTACAATAATTAAATCATTTCCAAAAGCAAAAAATGATCCATCGGTTTCCTATCTTACCCCTTCTGCAGATCACAAAATAAAAGTATGTCAAGTAGGTGTGATGCTGCTTTTAACACAGGTATCAGGGAAGTGATAAGTCGTCGATCATGAATTACATCGTGTGTGTGTGTGTGTGTGTGTGTGTGTGTGTGTGTAACATCTAGTGGTAATTTCTTTATGTATCACAAAAATCAAAGTCTTATTCAAAGACATTCATTGTGCACTTGCTATGAGGTGGGTATAATAATATTCTCAGTGTGATCATGGACAAGGAGGATAGAGTTTTTCTAGAAATGTTCAGACTAAAAGGAAGACAGCCAGTGATATATATCCACAGGTGTGTGATGAATGCTGTGGAAAGGTAAAGAAGGATCTCAGCTAGTTCAGGCATCAGGAAGCTGTCACTGAGTAGGTCACATTTAATCTAGGACTTAAAATAGGTAATAGTCAGATATTGAGTATTGAGTAGAGCAAAGATTTTTACAAAGGAGCCCTGCAACCATGTGGTTAAAGAAGGAGGCTGTGGCTGCAGGCAGACAATAAAGGAACACTTAGGGTTTTAAGAGCATCTTGAACAACTTTTTCTATAGTTATCTGCTCATACAAAGAGGAATCAAGGAGTGAAAATCTGGCCAATCTTAAAAAACTGAGTTTTCTGATTCCCCAAACTAGTTAGGTGACCCAGGCTGCTGGGTCCTTCACAGACCCAGACTCTTGAGGATGGAGAAGCTTAAAGTCCTTACGTTGATCTTACTCTTCTTCGTTTATACCCTTCATTTGTATATATAATGATTTGGAGCACTACAATAATAACTGTTCTGGGTTCTGGGGATGTAAAAGTGAGTGGTGTCTTCTCTCTTTCCCTGGGGCTCACCGTTTAGTGGAGGAAGGTGATATGCAAAGAGAATGAGAACTGGTTGTAGATATGAAGATGTGAGGGCAGGTAGTCATAAGGGCTCAGAAGACAAGGCAGGATGGTACACAGATAGGATGGTACACATCTTTCCTGTTGGAAGGATGGCGGCTACTGTAGTTTGGGTGGTTAGGAAAGGCCTCTCTACAAAGAAGATCCCAGAACCAGAGAGAATAATTACAAAATATAGTGAGATGTCAGGACAATAAGAATGATCCAGGAATGGTGGCACATGACAGTTCAGATCTCAGGGTTTTGGAGTCTGAAACAGGAGGATCACAGGTTTGAGGCCACCCTCAACAACATGGAAAGACTCTCAACAACCTAGTGAGATCCTGTTTCAATACAAAAATAAAACAAAATAAATGATCTGGGAGTGTAGCTCAGAGGCAGGACACCTCTGGGTTCAATTCCCAGCAACCTCTCCTACCACAGACACACACACAGGAATAGCTAGGGGCACGATGGCAGAGTAGACAGAAGAGAGTGGTAGGAAACAGGGCCTGAGAGAAGGCAGGGACAGATTATACAGGGCCTCACAGCCTTGGGGAGGACTTTGGATTTTATTCTGAATGTGGACGCTTTGGGGGAAAGGTGGGAGGTAAGCAGAGAAACAGGAGGAGTGTCAGAAACAGCCACCATTGTTTAAACAGGAGGCAGTGGTGCCTTCAGACTGGGGCAGAGGGGAAGAAGTTACAAGAAACAGAATTGTGGATCTATTTTTACAATCTTACAATGCCTAGAAGTAGGGTCTAAAGGGAAAACAGAGATGACTCAGGTTTTCATTCGGATCCAACGATGGCTGGACCCGTTTCTGAGAAGGAAATTGAGTCACTGCTCCAGGACAGGAAGTGTTGTGAGGAGGAAACCATGGTCACTGTTGCTGTTGTTTTTTCTTTTGAGAGCACCTGGGGTCTGGAGAGGTCACTGAAAAACAGAATTAAGCTAAGGAAGATAATACAAATATCTCTTTTTCCTTAGCACTCTCCTTCCATCAATAATCTTCCAATACCACAGCTCTGAGATGAAAGGTGAACATGGGCATTTCATGGTGGAATTCCGAGAAGAGGAATCAATTACACCCCAAGATCTGCACTGACTATCCTATGAGCTGCCTTTCATGCTAGAAATATTCACCAGGTCTTGTGGAGGTTCAGGCCAGGGGAATTCAGCGAAGATTTCATCTAGCAGAAACATGATGTGGTGCTCTGGCAGGCACCTTAGAAAATTAGAGTTCTGCTGGGATCTGCTTGGGCATCTGCATGCAGGCATTCTGTGTGGACACCAGAATGCCAACTCCATAGAGCAGGTGTCTAACGTTACCTGCCAGCTTGACTGTGCCACGGGGACCCAGGTACCTAGCTACACCTTACTCTCAATATTTTTGGATGAGGTTAATATTTAAAATGGTAGCCTGGAGCTGGGCGTGGTGGCGCATGCTTATAATCCCCGCACTTGGGAGGCAGAGACAATAGGATCGCGCTGGTTCGAAGCCAGCCATGCTGGCTTAAGAGACCCTGTTTCAAAATAAAAAAAATATATAAAATAGGTCTGAGAGTGTAGCCCAGAGGTAGAAGGTAGAAGGGTTCCACCATTCCCAGTACCACCAAAAAAGAAAAAAAATGGTAGCCTGGGTGACGTAGATTGCCCTCTAGAATGAACAATAGTTTCTGACCTTGGAGTGCAAATGGAGATATCAATTCTGGAGAGTTTGAACATAATAGCATCTAGAATAATACAAGGCAATTTCTTATAATAGGGGTGTGTGTGTGTGTGTGTGTGTGTGTCTGTATATATGTAGACAAACACACACACAATGCATGCATTTTTTATATTTCCTATTGGATTTCTTTCTCTGGAAAACCATACTACAACAGGAAATCTTCCTGTCAAGTTCCTTATGTTGCCACAAAGTATTGCTCATAAACATTTATTGAATACACACACACACACACATACACACACACACACACAAACACACACACAGCATTGCTAAATCAATGTAAAGTGTGTCTTCTTTATCCCATGTTGGTGATCACCAGGTCATTAAATAACTATCTTTTCTGATGTAAAAGACTTGATCTGAAACTGCCAGGTAGCACAGAAAACAAGAAGAAACTTAATGTGGCAGAGGAAAGAGGCTGCGTATGGTGGGCAGAGTCCGAAGAAGCACACAACAAGTTTCCTGGTCTCAAAGGAATAGGGACCAGGAGATTTCCTCAGTGATTTGCCTTTTGACAGCCTTCAAGAACGATGGGGCTTGGTTCTCTTTCTGAACACTCAGCAAGTGAGTCTTGCTGAGCAGATGGGTGGCAAGGACAGGTGAAATGTCGAGTCATGGATCGTCTGTTTCCCCCTGTTGCCATAGTAAATTATCACCAACATGGGGTCTGACAACACAAATTTATTCCTCACAGAACTAAAGACCACAAAGCCAATGTCAGTTTCATTGGTCTAAAGTTAGGGTGCCAGCAGGACACCATGCCCTTTGGAAGCTAAAGGGAAACATCTCTTCTTAGATACTTTCATCTTCAGCAGACTGCCAGCATTTCTTTGCTTATGGCCATAATGTACTAATCTCTACTTTCAGGTTCACATCACCTTCTCCTCTTGGAGGCATAAAATCTCATCCTCTCTCTTACAAAGACACTCATAATTAGATTCCGGACTCATCTGGATAATCCAGGATAATCTACCATGCAAAGACCCTTAGTTTAGTCACATCTGCAAAGACCTTTTGTATTATAGGATGACACTGATGGACTTCAAGTGTTAGGGCCTGCTACTTCTGGATGGATATTACTCAGTCTACCACAAGCTAAAGGAACCTTTAGCCTCCTGAGTATGGAACAGGACTCAAGATGTTCCACGTGGAGAAGTCTCAGAGAAAGTGAGTTGACTAAAGCCACACAGGAGACGAGGTGAAGACAGGTCTAGACATGTGTCTCTGACCTTCAGGGCCCATCTGGTTCTTGTAGATTTCTTTAAACCTCTGCTTAAAGAACTGTGACTCACTCCCTGTCACAGCTTTCCTAGACTAATGATTGCATGCTGTAAGGCACAACTGGAGATGACAGGGTGGATGGAGGTGGCAGTGCATGGCTTCAGCTCCTGTCCTGCTGGGAAGCCTGGAGGTCACTGCAGGGCTTTGGAAAGGGAATGCCACTGCTTCCAGAGAAGTCGAATTAAAAGGCCTCTTTCCTTCTAGAAATAGATATCACTCAATAGTTCTCAAATAAATGGCCACCGTGTCCTGGGATAGCTGCACACCTGTTCTCTGGTGAAGGCCTGTGTCATGCACAAAGCAGATGTCCCTGGTTCTACCTCAGTCTCACCTCACACAGCCAGTCCCAGGCCCCAACCTGAATTTCTCTAATCACATCATTATCAATAAATAGAAATTCTTATTACCCAGAAACAAGGAAAAGGCAGGTGTGGATGACACACAGCTGTAATCCTAGTACTTGGGAGGCTGAGAAGGGAGGATTGCGGGCTTGCTTCAGCAATTGAGCAAAACTCTGATTCAAAATAAAGCTAAAATAAATAAATAAACAAACAAACAAACAAATAAATAGGTAGGTAGGGGTATAGCTCAGAGGTTGATTGTCCCTGGGTTTGATCCTTATTAACAAAAAGAAAAAAGAAGAAGAAAAGAAAAAATAAAAAGAAGAGAAATGAGAAAGGCAAACAAAATCCTAAAGCACAGGGTCACAAGCTACAATGCCCAAGAAATACAATCTGAGTCTGAATTTTTCTATCTCTAAAATGTGGATGAAGCTGGGCGTGGTGGTGCATGCTTGTAATCCCAGCATTGGGGAGGCTGAGACAGGAGAATCACAGGTTCAAAGCCAGCCTCAGCTACTAGGTGAGGATGTCTGCAACTTAGTGGGACCCCGTTTCCAAATAAAATATAGGTCTGGGAGTGTAGCCTGGAGATAGAGGGCTTCTGGGTTCCATATCTAGTACTACAAAAATAATGTGGATGAAAATTACACTACTACATAGAACTGTAAGGTCAGATGAAATAATCCACAGCTGTGCCCTCTGCAATATGGAACTGCCCTACTGATGCAGTTTGGGCATCACAGCTCTTTGCTGGCTGCTGGCTCTTCAAATGCTGCTCCCTCCTCCTCCCCCTTATAACAATGATCACAACAGCAAATAATTGTCTGAGCAGTTACTATGTGTTAAACATGGTTCTAAGAGCTTTATACAGATTATCTCATTTTTAATAAGTCTCCGAAGGTACTTCATTATCTATGACTAATGAAGAGTTATCAAAACAGCTAAAGGTCATATACCTAATAAGCTGCAGATCTGAGATACAAATATAGGTCATGCTGTCAGCCACCTCCCTAACCTGTCACCCGGGAATTCCTCATGGGGACCTGTGTGCTCTCCAAGTCCCCTTCTGCCGATTCTCATGGAGGGAGCCCACTCTGGCAGTTTGAGGCTGGGTCAGGAAAAGATCATCATGTCTGAGGACTTACAGGCAAGCAGAGGCGATGCTGGCATAGTGTCACTAAGCACATGGGGCTTTGCTATTGGACAGAGGGGTCTTTGACAGCAGCCAATGAACAGGCACATGCAGATCTCTTCCTTTCTCACAGACTGTCCATGTGTCTACCATGGACTGAACCTGCTCCTGGATGGAAACTAGGAAGACAAAGATAAAGAATCTAATCTCTCTGCCAGAGATAAGCACTGGTCCTTTGAGAGCCCATGATGAGGGGGGAGAGGGAAAATAACAATTTGGGAGGGGGACCTTGAACAAAAGATGGAAGTCAAGATGAGTAAGATGGAGAAAGATACTCAAGCCACAGGAAGCAGGTGAAGATTGGCTCTGAGAATCAGAAAGGCACATTAAAGAAATGCTAAGAAGCTTCACTCTGCTGGGTGTGAAGATGGAGCAGAAGTAGATTGTGCCTGGACTCATGTGCCTCTTTTGTCAGCCCTTGGTCTCAGGTTTTTCCCCTTTCCCCTTTCACCACCCAGGAGCATATATGAGAAACAAAGAATGATGTTCATGGTAAAACAACAACAACAACAACAAACAGAAAACACCCATAGAACTAATATCAGTGTCCCATTTTTCTGTTTTAGTTTATTTACATTTTAATTTTTATTGGTGCATTGTAGTTATGTATCAGAGTGAAATCCAAAGTGCTATATTCATAGACCCACATAACATCTCTTGGTGTGTTTCCCTCAGCACGGCACCCCTCCTTCTTTCCCTTCCCTGAAAATGTTCCTGCGATCTGTAGTGACACCTTCACATATAAATATAACATGATTTGGTTAGCTCACTTCTTCAAGATTCCTTCCCCCTCGCCCTCTTTCCCAATCCCCTTCAACTATTCTACTGGTCTTTATCTGAATTTCCATGAAATCCCTTTTCTATTTTCTTTCTAGTTTCTGCATATGAGAGAAAATATTGGACCCTCAACTTTGTGAGACTTAGTATAATATTCTCTAGTTCCATCAATTTTCTGGCAAATAGAATAATTTTGTTCTTCTTTATGGAAGAGAAAAAAGTCCATTGTGGGTATATGCCACATTTTCTTTATTCAATCATCTGCTGATGGACAACTAGTTCAGTTCCAAAACCTAGCGGTTGCCAACTACAGCACCCCAATTTGATATGCATTGCCACTCTGGCCGTTGCTTCAAAAGAACCTCTTTGCCTTTAGCAAAATGTTCCTTCTCCTCTTGGTGGGCCTTTCAATAATTTAAAAAATACAGGCAAACACAATTAAAAAGTCCAATTTCCCTGTAGTATTTTCCACTGGTCAAATACTACATAATTGTCTTAATTTTTTGTTTGTTTGTTTAGGGAATAACATAAGCCCCGTGAGTGCAGGGCTTCATTGACATTTTCCAATGTCTATCTAGATCCTGACTCCACGCAGATGCGAAGTAAATATTTGTTAATGCTGAGTGTATGGCCTACACAGAAGAAATAAAAGTTCTTTGCTGAAATTGCTACGGTTGCCAAAGAGAAAGTTCTCTTTCCTTGATAGATCACATCCCAAGGTATAATGGGATGGTAACCCTGCTGTTAGTGGCTGTCTTATAAAGAGTGTTTGCTAGAGCATTCAACCAACACAAGAGAGCCAAGCTGAAAAGGATAAAAGTGGGGCGAGAGGAGAAGGCAGAAAAGGGAGAAAGACAGCATTGTTTGATTTCCTGAATACAGCCACGCCTGAAGTCAGACACCCTGAGTTTCTCACTTACATAAGTCAGTACATGGTGTAGGAGAGATGGGGCTGAGTTGACTGAGTTCGTTTGTACCATTTTTACCAGGGGAGAGTCTTGAGCAACAGACCTTAGTTCTATGTTATCCTCAGCGGAATCAGTATACTGTCACCTCTTGCCTGTCTCAAGAAAGCCCATCTCATACAGATGAATATGAATAATATACACCTTTAGTTATTTGTTTTTAAAAAAGTTAACCATTAGGCTGGGCATGGTGGCGCCCGACTGTAATCCCGGGGCTTGGGAGGTGGAGACAGGAGGTTCGTGCAGGTTTGAAACCAGCCTTGATGGCTTAAGAGACCCTGTTTCCAAATTAAGAAAAGTATACAATAGGTCTGGGAGTGTAGTCCAGAGTTAGAAGGGTTTCCCGGAACCCAAGTACCACCAAAAAAAGTTAATAATTAGAAAATATTGATATTATAATTAGTAATTCTTATGAATTATTTGGAATATACCTTAAAGTTCACTATGTAATTCTGTCTGCTTGGCTCACCCAGGGGTCACAAACCAAATGCTGTGGCTGTCAGGATAGCAGAATCATGTGGAGAGAACTGAGATTAGATGGACTGTAAACTGCAAAGTATTTTTTATTCCAAATATGGCAATGCTAATCCATTTTGCTATGCAAAACACAGCTAGAATATAGACGGAGTGTTGCTACTTCTATTTTTAAGTTAAGAACTAAAAATTCAGAGGTTTTATGAAATCTCTCAATTTAAAATTTGCCCATTTTTTTCATACTACAGTGTTACAGATTGGCTTTAAAATGCTCCTCCACAGAGCATACCTGTAATCCTAGGATTTAGAAGCTGAAACACAGGTTCAAAGGCAGACTCAGCAATTTAGTTAGGCTCCCAGCATCTTAGCGAGATCATTTCCATAATATTTATATAATATAGGGCTGGGAGTATAGCTTGAGGAAGAATGACCCTGGGTTCAATCCTCAGCACCACACACACACACACACACACCAAAATTTAAGGGCTGGAGACAACCATACTTGGAGGCAGGACTGGTGGAGAAGTGTCTCTGGGAAACTGCTGGATAGAGTGTGTGGCCGGGCTCTGCCCAGCTGTGGCCTCTGACTGTCTGTCTGTCTGTCTGTCTGTCTCTCTCTCTCCTCTCTCTCCTCTCTCTCCCTCCATCCCTCCTTCCCTCCCTCCCTCCCTCCTTCCCTCTCTCTCTCTCCCTCCCTCCCTCCCTTTAGCTCTCTGTTCCCCACTATGATGCCCTAAGGATTTTCATCCTCAGCTCCTGCTTAGAGTCAGCCTAAAATGGAATATATAGATCTGCAGAACTGAAAGCAAATACATCTTCCTTCCTCTAAGTTGTGCACGTCAGGTGTTTGGATCACAGTGGTAAGAATGCCGACCAAAGCAGGCAGAAAACAAACAAATGGTGTCCATGGGTCACATTAGGCTCCCAATTTGCCACTTCTAGCATCTGACTTTTGGCCCTCCTGCTCTCAGTGAAAGGAATTCGGGCATCCCTAGCCTCAGGCTGTGAGGATGGAAGCCAAGCTCTGCCAATCCCTGGCCTATAGGATATTCTACAGGGGCAGCCAGCTGCCCTCAAGGGGAGTGAAGCATGGCTTTCAAATAGCCCTTTACCCTTCATGAGCTGAATATACACTGCAAATCCATCTTCCTAACCCCACTCCGTTGTCCCTGATTTACTAAAGGTGGCTACGAATCACCCAAGCCCCGAGTCAGCAGGTTGGTCAACCCATTACCACATTCCCTGGCAAGAAGGCCATCTGAGCAGTCCAAGACCAGTAAGTTGGCCCTCACTTGTAGCTGAGAGCACAGCCTGTGGCCAAGCTTGGTCACTTGCTCCATTACAGTCAGAATGATTAGCAGGTAATTGGAGGCCCAGCTCTGGGCCAAGGAAGAGAAGGGTTAATGGAAATTTACACTGTGGTTACTGTAAGTAATTGACCATACTGATGGGAACTGTATATTGATTTTTGTTCTTACCAGTCTTAGGTAAAAAGACTGTTTTGGACACTCTACTTTTTTTTGGTGGCTGACTATCCTCAGGTGATGATGATGTTAATAAAAGGAAACTGGGATAACATTAATTCCCATCTGGATATATATTCAGAAATTATGATATGTTCCAAACAGAGCAAAAACGTGGCCTTGCATTGTTTTTAGACCTCAAAGAAGGAAAACACAGCTTTCCAGCAGTAAATTAAAGGTTAAATATTTTTCAGTTGTCAGTAGTACATATAATTAACACATACCCTCCAAAAATTAATTTAAAAAGCCCCAAATGTTATGGTTGGGAATTTTGTTCTAATCCCTGAGACTACTCAGTAATTACTTTTCTTCTACCTCAGAGCTGATTTTTCAAGCAAAGAAGTCTAGTACCAGCCTAATAGTAACTATAGCTGAAGATTTATGATATAATAAACAGCCTTCAAGGCCTTTTCTGGTTTTGATAGGTAGACCAAATCTCTGAGTGTGCTTTTATTTGTCAGCATTCATACGTACTGTTTTAGGATTCCTTGTTAATTGAGTGTTGCTAGGTGAGCGATCTGCTGTGCATTAGGCATATTTTAAAATTAATTAGCAAGAAGCATTGAGATGCCTATTGATAAACGTCCTCTTTCGCTTCCTCTACTCTTGGCCATAACAGCCAGACACACACATCACTTTCATACTGAAAAGAATCGGTGCCAGGCATGCTGGTTCCTACACATGAATTAATTAGACGTTGTATTCCAGAACAAGTGATGCTTAAATACAAGTTTTAAACCAATTTTGACTTTCTTTGCCTAATACTGAGGGATCTGTCTTCCCTTAGACTTTTATTTTTCTCTTTAAATTTTTTTTTTTATTGGTGCATTGTAGTCATACATCTTAATGGGATGGAGACATACATGCACACATCACCCAATTAGCCCTTATCTGATTCCCACTCCATACCCTCCCCATCCGCCCTTCACATGCTTGGCTTAGTGATTGATCCCTTAGACTTTTAAATGTGTTTTTTTTTTTTGTGTGTGTGTGTGTGGTACTGGGGTTCCTGGAAACCCTTCTACTTCCGGGCTACCTCCCAGACCTATTTATTTTTTATTTGGAAACAGAGTCCCTTAAACCAGCGCGGCTGGCTTCCAACCTGCGTGATCCTCCTGTCTCCGCCTCCCAAGCGCGGGGATTACAAGCGTGTGCCAACAAGTCTGACAGACTTTTAAATGTTCAACTTGATTAATGTTATGGCTTAACATTAGCATTTCCCTGTTCTCAGGGAAATTGAGTAGAAGAGATAGAAATGGTGTCTCGCCTTGGCGGAGTTTATAGAAAACCAGCAGGCATTAAATAGTTAAAAAAAAGCATGTGATAATATACTGAACCAATAACTATGAAGACTATGAGATCTGTTGGGGAAACTCTGATATGAAAGAAAATGGCCTTGGGTTTAGAGCTGCAAGCCCAGGGCTGGACCATCCAGTTCCAGCTACATAGTCACTCTTAATGACATTTCACCTCTCTAGGCTTCCGTTTCATTTGTAAGATGGGGTGAATGGGTACCCTCTCTCCTGGTGTGTTTCAGGCAATTATTCACTGTACTAAAAGAATAAAAATTATTGCTGCTACCTTTATACAACAGATATAAGAAAGGTCAAGAGTGGCCCAGGACTGGATTGTGAAACTTACCCCAGGACTATGGTGAGGCACCTGAATGGATGGTACCCCAATGCTAGTACTGGAAACCCTTATCAGGAAAGAGGGATAAAAAGGAAAAGGAGATTCTGTTTTTCACATGCAACATTTCAAAAGTTATCATCAACATGATATGCAAGTGGTGTCTTGAAGTTTTCTGCAGAACTTTATCTAGAACAAGGCTTTTCAGCATTATAATGTGGGGCTGGGTAATTTTTTTTTTTGTTGTTGTGGTAGGCTCTGCACAGCACAGTATCCCTGGCCTTGAATGGCAATATACTTCCCAATGTGTCAATCAAAAATGTCTCCAATTGGGTGTGTTGGTGCATGGCTATAATTCCAGTACTTCGGGAGCTGAGACAGGAAAATTGCAGTTTCAAAGCCAGACTCAGCAAGTTAGCGAGCTTTTGCAATTTAGCAAGACCCTTTCAAAATAAAAAATAAAAAGGGCTGGGATGTAGCTTAGAGGTAGAAGGCCCTGAGTTAAATCCCTAGTCACACACACACACACACACACACACACACACACACACACACACACACACAACACACTCACAGTCTCCAAATTTTTGTCAAATGTTTGTTAAAAAGTTGCCACTATTGGTTGAAGAGCATGAATCTAGACATTTGCTTTTAACTAGCTGATTCCCAAAATGCAAATTCAAGAGTCTGATTAATCCTCAGAATTTGAAGTTTATAAAACTGAGCTGGGTAGGAGGCAAACCAACACAAAACTCTCGTCTGGAAAAATGAGCTACTAATCTGCAACTAACCTACTACTCATCAGCTACTAATCTACTAATGTGTCAGGCCGTTCTCATTCTCACCTATTTCTTCAATTTAATTTATGATACCACCCCGGGACAAATATTTATTCTCCATGTTAAAGGTGTGGAAAATGATGTTCATAGTAAAGGTCAAGTAAAGAAGCATACATATTCCAAAATAGGGATCCCACCTCAGTTCTACAAGGAAAAACTCCCAGGTTCTAACTTGAAACATCTCAAAGCACATGACCGTAAAACTTCGAGTGAGACTTATCTTAAGGGGCCTTGTGAATAAAAGCATAATGCAAGGTGACTAAAGTTTAATGATTGCTGGAAGAATGAATGAATTAACATTGCACGTAAGCATTTTATAGCCAAACTGAGTCAGACAAGAAAATTAGACCAAAGGATCCCACTTCCTCCTTCAACTTCCTCTTTTATTCCAACTTACTTTGGGTCCATTTTTAATACCATTTATGAACAGTGATAGAAAGTTTATTACTGATTGCGGTATTGGTTTGTATGCATATTTTAGATTACATATATTAATTATGTTTTTGTTTTGCTCTATTGATAATAAGATCTGACCTTGGAGAAGGAAATCTGCATTGGACGCTCAGTGCCTCCACATGCCAGCTCTGAGCTCCAGCCACTTACTGACTCCTTCTGAGTCACAGTTGCCTCCTCCAATAAAATGGAAATGATTTTAACCCTTTTGAGTTTTCTATGCACAGGTTAAATTAGGCAATATGTTTGAAAAAGCCTCGTATAGTACCTGATTTGATATTTTTATTTCAAATTAACCATCAGGTCAATGTACACCATGCATAGCTTTCATTGTTACATTTACCATATTATGATGATGAACCTGTTCCCATGCCCATCTTCCCTTCTCAATTCCGGGCTCTTTGAAAAGAATGTGGGTTGCGTTAGCTCGATAACTCCAGGTGTCCAGCATTTGTTAGATGTTCATGAAAGTTTGGCTGAATAAATGATTGGCTTTTTGAGGAAGGGAGAAGAAATAAAATGATCTGTATTACACAAGGAAGAAAATAGGCTCAGAGAAGTGAAGGGCCTTGTCTAATGTTACATGACTAGTAACTGGCAGAGCAAAGACTGGATCCCTGCTCCTGTTGTTCGGAAGGCTGGGCCTGCTTCAGTTCAGCATTCATTTAATAAATAATTACTGACCTACTGCATGCCAGCCACTAGACTAGGTGCTGGGTACATGCCATGAATACAATCCATACATTCTCTATGCTCATGAAGTCTGTAGTCTCATGGGGTAAGCATTCAAAATATTAAAATGTACAGAATTTCAATAAAGGACATATGCCTGCATTCCTAGCTCCTATGTAGGCTGAGGTAGATGATCACAAATTCAAGGCCATCCTGGGCCACTTGGTGAGTCCCTGTCTCAAAATAAAATTTAATGAAGGGCTGGGTTGTAGCTCAGTTGCAGAGTGCATGAGTGCTTGGCTAGTATACTCAAATATTCAGTACTACAAGGAAAAAAATTAGTAAAGGAAAAGACTACAGTGTTTTTCCTGAGAAAACTATGAGAAGCCCAAGTCAGACTGAGGTGCGGGGACAGTAAATTTGAAGAAGGCACCTTTAGGCTGCAATATGAAGAATGAGACAGATGGGAGGGTAGAAGAGTTTGGATGCAGAAGCAAAAAAAAAAAAAAAAAAAAAAAAAAAAAAAAAAAAAAAAGTACACGTGTAGCCTGGGGCTTCAAGTGAAGAAAAGAAAGCCAGAAAGGTGGGCACAGGGAATAGGCAGAGGCCAGTGGCTTGAGGTGAGGATAGAGGCAGACCAGGGAAGCTCATGCATGGTTCAGAAGGCACATTGAGGATCTCATTTCTTACCAGAGCAGTGGAAAGTCAGTGCTGAGTTTTAAGCAGGGCAGTGACATGATGAAATTTATATTGCAAAATCCTCTCTGGTTTTCTATAAAAAAGTAATCACAGATGAGGATCTAGGTGACGCTGAGAAGTAAAGAAACTAGTTAGGTAAGTGGTTGCTTTGTTGGTTTATAGATGATGGTGATTCCACTGCATAGGAAGATGAGCAGAGAGAAATTTTGCACATAAAATCAGAAGGCTGTGCTGAGAGATTAGGTGGCCGAGACACTACAGAAGAGGCTGTCACAAGTGATCCCTGTGTTCTTGGCTTGGCAATAAAATAGATGAAAGTGCTAGTGCTGTCAGGGGAAATACCGAGTGAGCAAGTGCGAGGGGAAAGAGCAATAGGTTTGGCTTGGACATGTAATAAATCTGAACTGCTCATGTCTAGGAGAGATTCAGTAGAAAGGCAAAGTGGACAGGCAGGTATACAGGCTGGAATTCCAAGAAGGCAGGTCTGGAGTTTTAACTTGGAAGCCACCATTACAGAGTTGACATCTGAACCTAGGGTCAAGAAGAAACTGAGTGAGAACAGAGGTCCTAGGACTGACCTTTGAAGAATTCTGGTATTGAGTGTGTAGATCAACAAGATAAGTTAACTAAGATATTCTTAAGAAATCCCAGGAGAGTGAGGTATCAGGACTGGACTGTGGTTCAAGAGAAAGCAAGTGGCTATCTACTGAAAAAAATTTTTTTATGTGGAGTTGGGAATTGAACTCAGCATTTTACCTCTAAGCCACACCCTCAGTCCTCTTTTTAATTTCAAACAGAATCTTGATAGATTGCTGAGAGCCTCCCTAAATTGCCAAGGCTGGTCTTGAACCTACAATTCTCCTGTCTCAGCCTCCCAAGTACTGGAATTACAGGTGTGTGCCACCACACCTGGCCCATGTACTGAATACTGAAGAACCTAGAAGGGATGTCATTGGATCATACCTTGCAAAACAAGGTCATGGAAGCACCAAAACACCGAGTCTGTAGATTGTATGAAGAGTGGGATCTAACATGTCTAGGTCACTCAATTCCAGCTTTTCACTTAGGTGTGGTCGTCTTTTGTTTGATCCAACAGATAGAAGGTAAAGGAGTTACATGGAAATGGATCCATAAACCTTTGATATCATCATTATTATAATAAAATTATCATAAGCAGTAATTTATTGGACAAGTATGATGGGCAATTTCTCATTCTTCAATGCAATCTTTGTGACAGCCCTCTGGATAGATTCGATTCCAATGCCCATTTTTAAAAAGAGAAAAAAATGAGGTTTGATAATCAAATAATAAGACTATGATCATACAGATAGCAAAAGACAGTAGAATTTCAATGACTATTTTTCCAATTCCACAGCTCACATTTTCCAGCTTCTCTACGGCCTGGCCTCTACACATACAAAGAGATCCTTTGAAAAGGAAACGAATCTTTCCATGTCTTTTTCTTTCCAGCCCTCATTAGAGTGCCATCAATTCCATTTACACGCAATTCTGGAAAGTACAAAATTTACTTGACAAAGTATTTCAGTGGTGTTGGGGAAGAAAGGTTGTAGAGAAAGGAATGGATTAAAAAGGAAATAAAAAAATGTGGCGATAGAAATGTTCATTAACTAGATCCTTCTGATGGTTTTACAGGGGTATTCATAGGTCAAACTCATCAAATTGTACATTTAAATATGTGCAGTTCATTGTGTATCAGTTGTACTTCAATAAAAGCTGTTAAGAAAAAAAGAAAAGGAAAAATAACTAACTGGTTGATGGATGGGTAGGAGAGGGGACAATGGAGAGAGAAAGTCCAGAGGAAAGTAGAAATCAGATTTTGTTATGCCAAATCAAACCACAACTCTTGGCAGTAATTGACTCGACCAATCAGTATGGACTTCTTCCTGTGCCAGGAATCTCCCATCTCCTCGTAAAGTGCTAAAGAACTTCCCAGCTCCTCTCATTGTGGCATGTGAACAGCTGTCAGATCTTCTGGAATTTTCCTGGATTCAAAAGAGCCACCTTGTTCAGGGGCACATTCCTGAGTGTAGCCTACACCCAGTGGAGGATGGGGTCGGGGAGAAGGTATGAAGGTCCAGTCCCTCCAGGTGTCATTGGTACAACTTTGAAGGGCAAATCAAGCCCCAGTGTCCCTGGAGAGTGGGCTGAGGTCTTGTCATGGCTGGATCATATTGCCTGACTTTGTTGCCCAATCCAGCTTTACCTTTCTTTTTGTTTCTTTTAATCACTCTCACGGGTGCTGAACACGAGAACATCCAATAAACTTTGACAGGCAGATCACCTTTGCTGGGGGAACCCACATCCTGACAGGGCTTCATGGGATAAAGAGGTATCGATCAATTCTCTGACACAAACATTACGTGTTGTCGGTGGTGACTTTAACATAGGCCAGGTGTCTTCACTGTACTACTCAGCAAGTTTCTAGGTCACCAATCCCTTACAGTTAGAAGGTGTGTGTGTGTGTGTGTGTGTGTGTGTGTGTGTGTGTGTGTGTGGTATGCACGCACACACATGCAGGAAATAAGAATGAGTTTTAATAGTGGCCACTCTGATACATAATTAGTAAGATGGATCTGCTAAAAATTCTATGCGTACATCATCTATTGATTTTGTAAGTATGCCTCATTTATGAGCACTACATAATCACAGCACAATGCGGACTTGAGCACTAGGTAAATCGTAAGTACCTATGTATATATGCATACACATGCATGCATTTTCACACACACACAAACAGGTAAGTGTAATCTATTCTGCTAAGCGCTTCATCTATCCCGAGTGTTGTGATGAGTGCTTGGCATGAATGAGCTCATCAGGTTCTCGCAGGTGGGTGCAATTACTTTTATTTTTCATATGCAAACCTAAAAGCTCAAAGAGGTTAAAGATCCTAACACAGACTTCCCAGTCAGAAGAGAGAATGCTTGTAGGTCAAATCGAAGATTATCAGACTTCAAACCTTATACTTTTAAATCGCTGTGCCACAATGAATCTTATTTTGAGCAAATTTCCTACAGAGAGAATAACAAAAATAAAGTAAAATTCCATTGGCTTCTCACTTTTTTAAAATTTAGGTTTTATATAATGGGTTTCTTTCAATCAGGAGACACCTGGACGCATAAATAAGCAAAAGCCACGAACAACGATGCACGCAGGGAGCCACAGCACTGTCCCCTGCCCCTTGCAGAGGCCCCATCTTCTCAGCAATTGAAGTGAGCTTGCTATTACAATTGAAATGCTTTCCTTTGTATGCAGAGTAATGGAGCATAGCGGAATACATGCCTTCAGCTATAAAAATCCGTAAATCAACACACACTCCACCATGTTGTGACCGAGAGAACATATACCCTCACCAGCCAGGGCACAGTCTCTGTCAAAGGAAAGGCTGGTTCCAATGAATACTGATCAGCCACTAAAAAACAGAACTGAGATTGAGAAAACATCTTATAACTGATAAATGTATTGCTATCATAACATCAACAGCTTGAATTCAATGAAAACTATATTGGTTAAATTAAGCCGTCTACATAAAGATGTCAAGTGTTACAACTTCACTATTACAGTGAAGAACAGCTTTGAAATGTGCCTCCACTGAAGAATGAGGCGAGGCCATCCTTGAAATGACTTTACAGAACAGTTAGGTCGGAAATCATAAATCTCTAATGGAACATCACGTTGCTTTCGGTTTGTGTTCGGATTTTCAGTGTGACATCATCCTAATTCAAGGGATCTGGACCACTTTTGCGTGTTGCTTCTAACAGCAACAATAACAACAACAAAGAAACCTAAGCGTTGGTAGTAGATGTTCTTAGAGCCCTCTCTTATTCATAGAGGGCTATGAAAACTCAACACAGCTTGAATCTATAACATTTATTTCCTATTTTCTTTGTAGGAATGCATTTTTTTGCTTTAGATCTTATGTATTTCTGAATTGGATTAGTACAGCTCTGGGATTTATTTAAGTAATAAACACATTAAAAACTCATGAGGAAATGTGAGTTAAATCTATGAGAATTCACCTTTAAATTCATTGCTGGGAAAACACACACACACACACACACACACACACACACACACACACCCCTTTCAAAGATATTAAGCTTGCTTAAACATCTACTAGATGTGCTACCTTCCACATTTGACCTTGAGATCTTATTTTCAGAATGTCTTTTCATCACTTAAAAATGTGATCTAATCCAGCCTCTAAGATGAAAGTGAGCCTTTCTTTAGCATGATATACATTCCTTTGTTTCTACCTTATAAATTATATTTTAAGCTCAATATTCTGATTTAGAAAACTCCATTTCTTTGTCTTTCCACAAGAAAAAGGCACGTGTTTTCAAGATTACATTCTAAACAAGCCACTGCATTTAATTATGAAAACTTATACTACACAAGAAAGCCAGAAGAAGAAAATGCTGTGCTACAAAAAGAAATAATTCAGCATTACAAAATCATTGAAATTAGAGAGAAAGGGCTTATTAGGTCATCTATCAAAGAAAGTATATGCATTTGACACCCAGACTTAATATGCCAGAGAAGTTGGGTCGCCCAAGGTACTTCCAATCTTCTAATAAAGTGGAGAAACTAAAAAAGAACATTTAAGGAGCAGAGTCCTTAATCAAAGGCAAGTCCTCATAGATCAAAATATGAGAGAGAAATATGTAAGATGCAGGGGAGAAGCAAATGGGAGAAATAACGCTGAAACATCAAGGAACTAGAAATTCATTCGAACATGTTCTGGCCAGAGATTCAAGTCATGTCAGATAGCCACACTGACAAAGTATCCAGGCAGTGGGGTTTATAAGAGATCTGTTTCAGCCAGAAAAGCTAGATGGGTCAAAGGCTGAGAGATGTTATGGTGTAAAATCCTAACCTTTTATCTATGGAATGCCACTTAACCCTTAGAAATATCTGGTCCTGTTTTTCTTCTAGCAAAGAGCAATGGGTAATGGTAAACATTCTTTTGAGTGTGTGTGTCGGGAGGGGTGAGGGCGAAGGTTTAGGGGTAAGAGGCTCTGCACTGATGCAATAAAACCATAAAAGACCAGATGCTGGCAATACCAAGAGAAATCAGAGCAGAGTTTTCCAAAAACGTTACGCATCTTCGGATTTCACCATTAGGACTTCAGACAACGCAAATCTTGGATAAGCCATCATCTTGTTGATCTTCTATTGCTTTTCTTCATAAAAAAAGACAGTAGTAACTAGTTGCTCCCAGCCACTTAAAACCAGGAAGCTTGCTGGAATACATGGTTAAATTGAGTAAAAATGTGCTGGTGAGCAACCTTTAAAATTTATCAACATCCTGTCAAGAGTCCACCCACACACCCTGCACTGTGAATTGGGCACTAAGCTTTGCTGGTGATTTATCACCTCCCTCCGCACAAACACTGAGGCCAGCAGCTGCCCGTGGAGGGGATCCTGCATCCTCATGCCAGCTCGTCGATGCCTTTAGTGCAACTCTGAGAATTCAAGAATATTTGCTAATTTTAACCAGGCCACTGTTGCAACCGAGCTAATGAAAACAAAGAGAAAGGGATAAAATGTGCCCTGACTTGCTGAGCAAATTGGACTGTAATTCTCAGTGAAAATGGGGAATAAAGTCTGCTATACTTCTATTAAAGTTATATATAGTCCTTGTGTATGGGTGAGGTGCTTTTTTATTTTTTTTTAACTTGAGAGGCAGAATAGTTGGAAGTACTTTGAAGCAAACTTCCCTGAAATTAAATTCTAGCTGTTTCATTTATTAGCTTGGTAAATTGGAACAATATGGTAATTTCAGTATCTTTGTTTTCAACACCTGTTAATATGCACAAATAAAAGATAATAATGGCATTTGTCTAGGAAGAGTGTCATGAGAATGAGGGTTAATTGAGATGATCTATATATACTTAGTACCTGTGACAAAGGAGGGCTTCATACGTGCTGCCGTTATTAAAGTAAAAACAACACTAGTTCCTTAAAATAGTGAATATTAGAGAAAATGAACTCAGAGGAGTTTAGATTGAGACTTGATACATCTATCCTGACACAACACAATGAAGAACACTGGAGAAATAAATGAGAAGGAAGTGAGACTCCAGGAGATAAACACCAATGACACTTTCTTTCAAAGAAGACCATCAATTTGAAACCCAAAGGCCATGGGGTCCATGAGGACAAAATATTTCCATGTTGTTGGAATATGGACAATATATTGTCTTTAGTTTTCTAGTAATATAAGTCCCAACTATATAAGTTTCAGTCAGCGATATAAGTTTCAGTATTATGTTGTTTTGTTTTACTTTGTTTAGTTGATTTTGGGTATCTGTCCTGCAAGGTATTCTCTGAGATTCTTGGATGAATGGTTTGGTGTCTATACTCGTTTTGTAAAATTCTTGGCTTCCTGAAGACTTTTCAGCTACCTCTTCAGCCTCATTTTCTCTTTTCCATCTAGAATTCCAACTACCCATATGTTAGAACATTTGATATGAAGGTCAGCTGAAATTTCCTGAGGCAATCCCAATTCAGAGTGCCTCAATTGTTGGCCTGAGATATAGTCATCATTGATTTACCCTAAGTTTTTAGTTTCCATTTTAGGTTTCTACTAAAAAAAATTTAAGTAGTGGCACACATACAGATTTTGATGTCTGAAAGGGTTACTGAAAGAGTAATGTTTGTTTCATGGACTGAAATTCTGTCTTGGTAGATCCTGGGCAAAGTCTGGGAAAGAGTGTGTTCTTACCAAACAGCTTAGATGAGGCTGAGAAAGGTCAACAAATCTGTTACTTCGGCTGGGCGTGGCAGCACACACTTGTAATCCTGCATTTGGGAGGCTGAAACAGGAGCATCATGATTCGCGGCCAGCCTCGGCTACTTAGTGAAATGCTTTGCAACTTAGTGAGACCCTGTTTCAAAACAAAGAATAAAAAATTGGGCTGGGGGTGTAGCTGGGAGGTAGAATCCCCCTGGGTTCTATCCCTAGTACTGAAAAAAAAAATCTGTTACTTCTTTCAACTGTGGCTCTCTTAACAAGTTCTATACGATTAATGTCCCACTTCCTGAATCTGTTCTTTTTCTTATAAAAATTGTCTTTAGTTTATGATGGACTGTCTTACAACTCATTATGGCTAAAATTAAAAGCATGGACAATACCATGTGTTGGCACAGGAATGAAGGGAAATGAACTATCACATGCCGCTGGACAAAGTACAGACTGGGGCATCTACTAAGCTAAATATATGTAAGATACCCAAAATTCAATTCTGAATATGAAAATGAGTGCTCATTTCCACCAAAACACAAATACAAGAATGTTAATGGTTGATTGGGAAAAAAACAAAACAAAACAATGATTCTCAGCAATAGAACAGAGACATTAGGGTATACCTGCACAGTGAAATATTGTTCCACAATGAACACCCCCAATTACAGCTATGTTCAACAACACAAATAAATCTCACAGAGAAAATATAGAGTAAAAAACGCCAGATATAAAAGAAGTTAATAAGTGAACAGAATTAATCTATGGCGGCAGAGCTTAGAATAGTCTTTAACTCTGAGAACATCAACTGTGTGTGCTTCTAGAAATATTCTGTCTTGATCCAAGTGATGTGTACATAGAAATAACTGTGTATGCACATATGTGAAAACCTACTGAACTGTACACCCAGAATTTGTATGTCCTGCTGCATGTAAACTAAACTAGGAAAAGAAAAATACAATAAATGAGAGAGAGGGGAAAAAAAAGGAGAAAAAAAAAAAGACAAATGATTTTGTTCCAGAATTTGAAAGCTTGCAAAACAAGTTTGAAATCCCTTTGGGTCTTTGCCACTAATGATTTCACAGACTTTATTATGTTCTTTCTCGGCATCATATTTCCAAACTGTACAGAAATCGCCTAGGTGGAGATAATATTTTCCATAAATAAATATTAACAGTAGATGGAAATCATATGTGCAAACAGATAACACAGCAAAACTTGTTGACTTCTTTTTTAGTTTTCTCTCTCTGGTCAGTCATAAAGATATTTTCCACAGAGCTATACAGCAAGGCTCAGTGCCATCAGGAGGTTGAGGAATGTTGGTTCAACTTCATTACATAAGCTGGATTGGACCAAATCTAAGTATTTCCCTCTGACTACAAAAGAAAAAAAAAAATGTCTTAAACAGGAGAAAGACACAAGGCCTTTCTTGAAATGCTGGCCTCCTATAATTCTCAGGAGGAAATTAATACAAATGCCATGCATTCATCTTTTATAGAAATTATGGTAAAAGATCAAAATAGAAAACATAATTTAATATCTTAAGCATTTTGAAGTGGTATTAACTATGTTCACATTGTGTGATAGATTTTTACAATTTTTTCATCTTCTAAAACTGAAACTAAAGCCCCACTGAATTACAACTCTCTCGTTTCACCTCCTTTGAGCCCGGGCAATCACCATCTTTGTTTCAAAGAGCTGGACCAGTATACACCTCAGACAATTTGGATCATGAAGTGCAATATTTATCTTTTTGTGGTTGGCTTATTTTACTTAGCAAAACTGCCTAAAATGGCATCCATTTGTATCATGTGATAGTATTTCATTCTTTTTAAGACTGAATAAACTGGGTACAGTGTTGCAAACTTGTAATTGCAGTACTCGGGAGGCTGAGATTGGAGGATCTCAGGTTTTACGCCAGCCTCAGCAACTTAGCAAGACCTTCAATAAATTAGTGAGACCTTGTTTCAAAATAAAAATCAAAGCAGGATGAGGCTGTAGAACTGAGGTACAATATCTCTTTGTTCAATTTCCAGTACCAAAAAAAAAAAGACTAAATATCTGTGTGTGTAAATACACAAATTTCTTTCATATTTTATCTACTCAACTGTCAATAGACATTTGGGTTGCCTCTGCTTCTTGACTCTTGTGAATATTTTTGTAATAATTGTGGTTCTTCAAATATCTCTTAGAGATACTTGTTTTTATATCTTTTGGACATATATCCAGAAATGAGATTACTGAATGACACAGTAATTCTATTTTAAAGTTTTTAAAGAACTTCCATGTTTTCTATAGTGCCCACATACTTTTACATTCTCATCAATAGTGCACACAGGTTTCAATTTTTCTATATCCTTACCAACACTTATTATTTCTGGTGTGTGTGTGTGTGTGTGTGTGTGTGTGTGTGTGTGTGTGTGTATGTTGACCCTAGGAGTGCTCTATCCCTAAGCTACAAACCCAGTCCTTTTCTTATTATCCTTTGAGACAGAATCTCACAAAGTTACCTGTCTGGCCTTGAACCTGTGATCATCCTGCCTCAGCCTCTTGAACAGCTGAGATTATTGGCCTGTGCTACCATGCCCGGCTGTCTGCATTAGTATCAGCTATCCTACTGACCATGAGGTGATGTTTCACTGAGGTTTTGATTTGCATTTCTCTCCTGATTATTAAGGTGGAACAGATTTTCACATGCATGTAATGCTACATTCTTAGGAGAGATAAATCACAAAATGATCAAATAAACAGAAAGGTGAAAATGGTGACGGTGGGAAAAGGAGGCCACTCCTGTTATTTATTTTTTGCATTCATTAAGCTAGGAAGGATAACTGATGGATGGGTTATTATTATTATTATTATTATTATTAATTATTATTATTATTTGTTGTTATTGTTGTTGTTGTTGTTGTTGTTAATCAACTAGGACTCTCCTCTTTGCCACATGAAGGACAGGCAGTGAAATGGGTCCAGGTGAGCTTTGGTGGCAGTTCCCCATTGCTGTGTGAAAATCACTGTTCCATCGCATACAAGACACGCTTTTCCTGGAGTGTTTATACCATCTTCCTGTTTCATGTTTACCCCCTTTTTATTATCTACCTTCTCTATCAGATACCCACAGCCCCTGAGGAAAATTTTAAATTCTATTCTATCACACAAACTTCTCTATCACCTTACTATTACCCTTCTTCATCCATGTATCCTCATCCCCATATTCTGGACTTTGTTCTCACTTTGAATTATTTGAGCTCTATAGGTCTCATGTCCATCACCACCTCTTATGTGCCCAGCTGTCCTCACTCCAGCTAACCCTGTCCTTCAGCCTCATCTAAACTCAAGTTCCTTGTACCTCATCCTCCCCCAAGTCCATGATTGCCCTCTGTTTTCTTACTCCAATCTTATAAGTAGAAAGAATGCATTGTACCTCAACCAGTACCCTTAAATCAGCATTGCTTCTATTTAGGTTGCAAAAGACCAGCTAAACTCCAAATACACCAATCATCTGTCTTCTGGACTTGTCCATCACTGAAGAGAAGCTGTGGGAGTCCCTGGGAGGCTGGCTGCGCCACCCAGGCTAAGTCATGGTCCTCGACCTTACCTGGACCTTCACCCCTGCCATCGGGTCTGAGAATCTCTTCTCAAATCTGCACCACTGCTGACCCAAGTTCTCAGGATCATCATCCTCCATCCAACAACCCCTGCCCAGCATTACTGTCAGATCCACATGATCTGCCTGGCAGAAATGTTTGCAAAAGAGAACTTCAAGGTTACTCTCTAATACCAGCCGACAGACTCTGCTTTGGGACAGAGATAGACTGAGTAGCCAAGTATTAATCTTTCTAAAAGGGATTATGGAAGAACTGAGTCTTCTATTTGGGTATTTGAACTTAATCAGCTGCTAATAAGCAACTTTATACCATAAAATATCATCCTTAGCCAGGCTATATACCTGCGATCCCTATACTTGAGAGGCTGAGACAAAGAGATTGAAGATTTGAAACCAGCCTCAGCAACTTAATGAAACTCTCAGCAGTTTGGAGGGACCCTGTTTCAAAATAAAAAAAATAAAATAGGGCTGAGGGTGTATCTCAGAGATATAATGGCCCTGGATTCAATCCCTAGTACCAAAATTAAAAAAAAAAAATAGCAACACACACACACACACACACACTCATTCTTATTCAATCTGCTACGCTAACAGCTGTCAGTTTTAAAAGCTCCATTATTTGCTTATTTAAAAGAAATTCCACTCATTTATTCATCAAGGATCTTCTCATTTCAAGTAAAGATCAGAAACCATAGTGGCTCAAAGGAATACGGGTAAAGTTTCTGAGTCTGATTTTTCAAAATTAAATACCAGCATGGTTACTGGTTCTCGATGTGGCATTCAGCAAGAAATTCTAACTGGCTTTGCCTTAGTTCTCCCATTAAAAAGAACAAAAATGATATTAACACTGCTAACTCAACTTAGCTAATTGTTGAAGAAAATTAAATCATTCATGAGTCTTTTATGAAATGTGAAACCTGAGACAGGAAGACAAGTCACAAAGGGGAAGGGCATAGAGGAAAGAAAAGAAATGTTAATTTTTACTAATCCAGAAAGCTCATTTTTCAAGTCAGCCTCCTGTGGGAATGCATTTCCTAGGAAAATAAGTCCTAATCCCCCACAATGTTTTGACTAGATCATCGGGGAAATGAGTTGTAGAGAACGACAGAGTTTTCTGCATTTTTCTTTCTTTTGCAGACAGAGCAATTTCATTCATTCGAGAAATGCTGAGTGCCTACTTTGTGTCATTTTTTACACGTTAACTCGACAAATATTTATTGCATGTCCCCTATGTCATTATTTGTATGTTTTCACCCAAGGGAAATGTGCAGACGATTCATTAGAATGTGGCAAGAAAATCTTAGACTGTGTTCATACTTTTTTTTTATTCCATCAGAAAACAGAAATATCTATTAGTTGGAAAGTCGATGTCACTGAAATATCCCATGAGAAAGGTGTGAATTCCACAGGCCTGATGAGACAGCAGTGGTGTCTGCACTTACTGGTTCCTGATCAGTGTACTGGGATGTGCTAGTTAAACGACTTCGTAGCTTATCCTATCCAGCTTTAATTAAACTAGCTCACATAACATAGATAAGAAAGTTAACACAGTCCTTGAAAACCAATAAAATGGTGATGCTTGCACTTTTTACTCTAAAGAAAAAAACATTAAATTAGCTGTATTATGAGGTAAAAAGCAATGATAATGTACCATCCTAAAGAGAAGATGACTCCTGAGCTCAAACCTATCAAGACTAATTTGCAAATGTATTTATTTTCACTAATGTCAATTATGAATTTATCTTACAGTTTGCTGTTTTCCCTTGAAGCATTAGCTAGTGGTACTATGAGGCCATAATAATTAGCATACTCAAAAATGTTTTATATTTGTCATTTTTGGATCCACTTTTATTTTCTATTTAGAAGTGCATTTTATAATGCTCATTATTTATAAAGTGTATATATAAGTATATTTACTCATATTGGGGGATACATGTTCAAAAGGATTCATTCACTAAGGTGTGAAAAAGAAAATAAATTGGAATTATATCGAAGAGACTTAGGAAAATGAAGGTCAAAAGAGACGTGTACCATATATGACTTAACACAAAGGAGTAGGGGCAACCTGAGCTTAAGTCCAAATATTGCTGCACAGGTGATGAAAAAAAATTCTTGGATGGTTTTAAAATATGAACTCGAATATTTTGACATTCTCTTCATTGAGCAGTAGAGCTCTGGATGATTTTGAAGCTGGACGAGTTTGTGCTTATTTTGATGTAGTAGGCTCTGTTGTCAATTAAAGTCATACATTATTTTCCTGGTATTTTGGGGATACTTGCTAAGCTATGGAGGAAGCTACATGCTATGAGAGAAATTCAAGAGGCATAAGGCAGCCATGGAGGAGTGGCCCGGGGAGATGAATGGTTCCAGCTGAGCCATACGTGTAAGTCAGGACATGTTGGGCCTCCTGTGCAAGTGGATTTGCCAGGTGGATACCAGTGAGTGACAGATGTTATTACAAGGTGCAAAAGAATAACACAGCTGAGCTTTGCTAAAGCCCCATGCCCATAAAATCTCTGAGATAGGATACAAGGCTTTGAGGTTCTATGTTCTGCAGCAGTAGATGACTTCAACAGAATTTGTTACCAGAAGTGAGATGCAAATATAACAAATAAGCTAAACAAGAGGCACTGGCTCTGAGACTGAGTTTGGGTAAAGGAAGCAAAGACCCAGGGAAGCTTTCAGTGAAAAAAGTGAGGGAAATGTTATCAGAAAATATTGGAAGGCCGGGTGTGGTGGTGCACGCTTGTAATTCCCGCACTTGGGAGGCTGAGACAGGAGGATCGCAAAGGTTCGAAGCCAGCCTCAGCTACTTAGTGAGGCTCTCAGCAACTTAGTGAGACCCTGTTTCCAAGTAAAATAGAAAATAGATTTGGGAGTATAGCCCAGAGGTAGAAAGCCTCTGGGTTCCACCCCAGTACCACAAAAAAAAAAAATAAATAAAATAAAAAAGAAAGAAAATATTGGAAGCTAGAAGACAGAAGAGTCATATATTTTATTAGGAAATTTCAGGAAAATTTCCATGAATGGAAAACACATAAAATGTACTAATGAACTGAAGACCCTGGCTAACTAGATTTCCAGAAAAAAATCAAAAGTTCCTTTCAACTGTTTCATGCATTACGAGGCAAGATAGTTGAGTTGAAAAAGAATGCAGTTTTTCAAACAGAATTTGGAGGGGAAAAAAAGGCGCAAGTTCTTTCTTAGTACAGAAGCAAAACTATTTCTCTATTTGACTTTCTCCTGGTAGGACATTATCAAAGTAAGAAAGGAAACCAGGGTACAAATATCAAATACAGGATGTTAAGAAGAAGGTGTAATCTCCGAGTAAATAATACTTCAGAAGATTTAGGGTGGTATCTCATAGATTCCTCTAGTAGAAAGACAAACAAAACTCACCAAATCATGGGATCTTAAGAATATGCCTTACAGATTCTATTAAAAAAAAACAGAACTTAAAAAAAAAAAAACTTTAAGAGTCTGACAAGGGATTTGCAACAGAGAAACACATATTTCAGATATTTTTATGCATGTAACTTTGTCTAATAGAGTGAATTTCAGTAAGATTTATAGGAAATCCACACAATTTTTAAGAGAATTATATTGACAGAATATACTGACAGCTTGGACTAACAGAGACAGATATAAGCTTTTGCATTCACAAAATTCTATGGGATCAAAACATGCTAAGACAATCGCTGAGGTATAAACAGGCTATTTCTGCTGGAAAAGGAAAAGCAACTCAGATGGTAGAACATATCCTATAACTGGAGTTGGTAAACTATAGCCCGCGCATTAAATTTAGGCAGTGGACTGGCTTTATATGCCCAGTGGGCTCAGAATATGTTTATATTTTTAGGGTGCATCTAAAAAATAATGTTCAATAAACACTGTATGTGGCAAACAAAGCCTAAATATTATAGAACATTTTATAGAAAAAATTTACTGACTTTCACTTATAGGGTAAAACCAAGAAACACAGAGAACTATTCCCAGGAAGCAATTGCAGGTCCTGATCAATTCAGAATTGACATGAACTCCTGTCTACTGTGGTTAACCTATGCCTAATCTGTTATTTTATATTGGAGGAAAGATAATCTCTTTAGTTCACTTATACTTAAATAGGAGCCATATGCAAGGAATGGCATCTTCTTAGTAGGAGTTTCGTTAAAAAATCTGAGCCAGATAGCAAGATCCTGGACCTTGTGCCTGAGCCTGATATTATAATGAATGGATTTTGAGGTGGGTAAGCCTCAAGAAAAAAGGGGTATAATTTCCATATAAAATGTAAATGATCTCCTGCTTGAGCAATGACCATGGTGACTTCAAAGCATGTCTAGAACGTTTGTTTATGTCCCGGCCATGGAGAGGCAGTGTCTGTGTCCCCTCTCTTGGAATCTGGGAGGAACGTCTGTGTCAGCCAATGGAGTGCCGCAAAGGTTACTGTGTGAATTTTAAGATGAGGCCTGAAAAGGCTATGCAGTTTCTATCTCATTCTTTTGTGACTTTTATCCCCTTCCCGGTGAAAGTTTCTACCACATGGAGATTTTTTTTTTTTTTTTTTGAGGAACTGGCAATGGAACCCAGGGGTATTCTACCTCTGAGATAGACATCCCAGCCCTATTATTTATTTAATTTTTAAATTTTGAAACAGGGTCTCACTGAATTCTAGAGGGCCTCACTAAGTAGCTGAGGCCGGCTGTGAATCTTCGATCCTCCTGTCTCAGCCTCCCAAGCGCAGGGATTACAAGCGTGCACCACCGCGCCCCGCTCACATGGAGATTTTGACTAACCTCAGATCCCACCATGCTGGAGGGAGTATGGCAACTTTTCTTGTCAACCTACGTGGGCCCAAACTTCTAGCCAAGACTTTAGACAGGAGGGTGAATTTCTGTTCTATCACCCAGATTTAACCATCTACCTGCTGAATACCACTAATGATCTATAGATCTGAACAAATGCTCTGCCAAGCTCTCCCTAAATTCTTGATCCACAGAATCTGAATCTGTGGGGTGTGTTGTTGTTGTTATTGTTGTTGTTTTAATCTATTAAGTTTTAGAGTATTTTTTTATACAGTAGTAGGTGACAGGAACAAGTTCCTGTGCACATACAGGACATACTCTATGATGGAGTGATGCCATCGACCCAGCCCTGTGACTTGCTTTGGTTGATGAGATATTGGCAGAAGCCTGAAAAGCACTTGCAGGACTAGGTTTCTCTTCTTTTATCTGGACCATGATGCTGAGGAGCAAGGAACAGGGCAGCGTAGCAGGTCCCCCAGTTGTTCCTGCCACACAGTCCAGTCTGTCCTCTATCAATGAACAGCAAGGTGCCTCACAGAAAGGCGAATGAGCCTGGGAAAGCTGGGAAGGACCGCTCATGGCATCTAGCCTCATCATCAGAATAGGGACTTGTGAGCTAACTAAACGTTGAGGGTTTCATGCCACTCATTTGAGAGGGTGGCATGGGTTGTTATGCACCATTAGAGTAGTAGTACATGATGAACACAATCAATATTTTTATTTTAAGGCACTTCTTTGATAAAACCACTGTTTTTTAATCATGCATTTGTGCACTATCCATAATACATATGGGATATCCTACCCACTATCTGGTTTTATGATGCCCATTCCTTCCAAATGCCTTTACTTTCCTTATAGCTCTCCAAATACAACACATTCTTAATACCCCAGCTCAAATTCTGCCACACTAGAATCAAGCTAGATTATTCCATCTCGTCATGGCCTCACCTCCTGATTCCTGTGAAATTCATTTTCTGAATCATTTTCTTGACAATGACTTATAGATTGCTTTGAGATGCTACGTAACTTACTTTTGTGCATCCTATCTCCCTGTTCCTGTCTTAAGATCTTTTTTGTGTGTGTATGTGTGATGGTACTGGGGTTCCTGGAAGCCCTTCTACCTCCAGGCGACACTCCCAGACCTATTTTATACTTTTTATTTGGAAACAGGGTCTCTTAAGCCAGCGTGGCTGACTTCAAACCTGCGCGATCCTCCTGTCTCCGCCTCCCAAGCGTGGGGATTACAAGCGTGCTCCACCATGCCTAGCCTGTCTTAAGATCTTTGAGGGCAGAATCTGGTGTCACGGAACATCTCCCCTCTCATCCCCGGCCTGAAGGCACTTAGCCCAGTTTCAGGCACAGAACAGGCATTTGACAAATATAGGAAGAAGTTGAAGAATACACCATAGCTTTTGAAAGGGTCTCAGGTAGAGACAACAGAATACACATTTTATAAGGCTGCTTAAGCATAGTTTTCTATTACTTCAAATTTGGAAGAATAACAAACTCTTTATGGAAGATAATTGAGCAATTTGGTGCAGGGTCATGGGGTGGGAGGGAAATCTGCTGAAATCTTAAATGTTTTCGGTGAATCAGAGTCTTTATGGGTAAAAAGGTATTAAACAATTGCTGTTAGGCTTGACTCTCTGCCAAACGACTGATCCTAACGGCATAGCCTTGTTTCCCAACTTGGAAGTTTTGCAAGTCATTAATAAACTGTGCAGCGCTTACCAGGTGCTTGGTTAAAGTGTGCTTACATAAAGAGTTTGCAAACATTTATATTCCTGAGAAATCCTCCCACTGTATTTAGAGAGTTGAAATTGAAGAATCATTTTCCTTGAAAAGACTGTGTTTCTCATGAGGGGGCATTATATTCTTAAGAGTCATAAAGAGAAATGCTACTCTGAATATTTTTTTTGTCCTAAAACTTTCCCTTAAGGAAACTGAGTATGAGGATGATTGGGGAGGTTGAATTAGAGCAAATTGTCACCTGATGAAAACTACATTTTAGTGTTAATGTACCATATCTATTTTTTAGGGCAAAATAAGAAATAGCATTTCAGCATCAGCTGGGAAAAAGAAAGTCTTCATTATATTCATGCCCTATCTACTTCTACTTCACCTGCAAGAAGGCTTAGACATATTTATTAGTTTATCTGTGTGTGTGTGTGTGCGCGTGTCTGTGCGTGTGTGTGTGTGTGTACGTGAGTGATTGAACCCAGGGCCATTCTACCTCCAAGCTACATCCCTAGGCCCTAGGCCTTTATTTTTTAATTTTGAAACATAATCTTGCTAGGTGGCTGAGAGTATTAAGCTGCTGAGACTGTCCTCCGATCTGCAACCCTCCTGTCTTAGCCCCCCAAGTACTGAGATTACAGATGTGTGCTACCATTCCCAGTTTTATATTATTTTCTTTTTACTTTGGGGAAAAAAGAGTGTATGGTTAGGACTAGGAATAATCCTACCATCCAGAAATGAAAAATGAGACTAGCTTATTTTCCCACTGAAATAGATTTTTGACTGTCAGGGCAGGGTCTGGAGGTGAGGTAGGGAATATGTCTCAAGGTCTTTAAAGAGGAGAGTAATCCCTTTTATACTAGCTGTGAGTCTGGCATTTCTAATGTGGCAGGATAAGATGATAGGTTTGAACAGCTCTATCTACAATGATTTTTCCATTTAATAGTATGTATCTAAGGCCCATGGCCAGAGCTTTCTCGAGCTACTGGAGACACTGCCCAGGCAGACTATTTCTGTTGCATACAGTGGCGCATACTGCATACCCTGAAGCTGACTCATTTAGATCTAAGTCTGACTTGATAGTTTTTTTCTTAAAGACTGTGGTTGCTGGGCATGGTGGAGCACGCTTGTAATCCCCGCGCTTGGGAGGCAGAGACAGGAGGATCGTGCAGGTTCGAAGCCAGCCGTGCACGCTGGCTTAGGAGACTCTGTTTCCAAATAAAAATGTAAAAATAGGTCTGGGAGTGTAGCCTGGAGGTAGAAGGGCTTCCAGGAACCCCAGTACCACCAAAAAAAAAAAAAAAAAAAAGACTGTGGTTGCCGGTCACCTCATTTCACATCAGCTAAAATAGGAAAACCTGCCTGTCAAAGGAAGAATTATCCCAGGCCTAAAAAGATGAATAAGGAGAGCTCAATTTGTACTTTGCTGAGTTTTCCCCCCATAGATTCCTTGTGTTATAAAGTCTTGGTCCTCAGAGTGGTGCTATTAGGAGGTGGTGAAACCTTTAAGAGGTGGGGCTTAGTGGGAGGTCCGTAGGTCATTGCAGATGACCAGTGGCCCTGGAGTAGACTGTGGAACCCCAGCCCTCCTTTTGTTTTTGCTTCCTGGCCATGAGGTGAGTGGTTTGCACTGCCACCTGATCACTGCCATTGCTACCTGGCATGCCCACCAGAAACCTAAAACAACAGGGCTGTCCAGTGTTAGACTAAAACCTCCAAACTGTGACCCCAAACAAACCTGTTCTGTGTATAAGCTAATTATCTCAGGTATTACATTACAGTAACAGAAAGCTGACTAACGGCAAAAGCAAGAATCTTACTCACTTAGCTGGTATGAAAGCTCCCCCTTGAGGAGCTCATAGCAACTGCAACATTCCATCAGCAGCTCCTGCCCTTCAGGAAAAGGGTAAATATTTCTTTAGGAGAAAGAAAGAAAGAAAGAAAGAAAGAAAGAAAGAAAGAAAGAAAGAAAGAAAGAAAGAAGTCCTTCACAGATATTTCTGCCAGAGACTATTCCATGAAAGAATTTTTATTACATCCAACATTTTTTTATGATTTACGTGGTACCCAAACATGAACCCAGTCACACATCATGAACTACCTACAATGTCCTGCCGCCCTCTAGGAGTCATCTCCTTCAGACAGACTCCAGGAAAAAACTGTGATTGCAATAAAGAGCCACCTGGGCAACTTAGTGAGTCCCTGTCTCAAAAGAAATAACAAAGGGCTGGGAATGTAACTGAGTAGTGGGGTGTCCCTGCATTCCATCCCTAGTACATAAATAAATAAATAAATAAATAAATAAATAAATAAATGGAGAGAGAAGGATAACTCTGTTTTAAGTGCTAAGTATCCTCCGTGTGCATGCGCGCGCGTGTGTATACCGCTACAAATAATTACTTGTTTTATATTTTAAAAGTGACACAAGAGAAGAATATACTTCTTGACGAAAGGTTGCCCTTCATTGGAAAAAAAATTTATTTGACTAAATGAGAATTCGGAGGCTCTGCTTTTTGTTCAAGATGAGCATACCACAGAGCTGACTCTTAATGAGGTTTTGAAAGAATTAGATTTCCTTCTAGCCTACGGCCTTCAGTAACCCATTCTCCTCTAGGATAAACAGTCTCCTTTTCCAAGTATGTTTTAAGGATGAGCTGTCCAATCTGCCTACATACGTCAACTGAACCACCCCTGGGGCACATTCCACATGCAGAAGTGGCGGCGGGCGCACGCTGGGATCTGCCTGTTGTGGGCTACAGTGAAGAGAGGTGTTCATCTGACTGACAGAGCCTGGGGCCTCGTGACTCAGATGCAGCTCCTGCTACAGAGGTCTCAGTGTTCTGCATCTAGTGTAACCTTTCTTCTTTTAAGATTTTCTCCCATAGAAAAATAAAGAATAGACATCAAAGGTCAGAAGAACAGGGCTTTTTTTGTATCAGATTAGGAGAGCTGGAATCAAGAGGTGGCCTGCAGTATACACCCTCCATCTCAGTCTCCAGATGAAGGCCTTAGATGCAGGATGTATGGAAAACAGAGAGAAAATGTCATCCAAAGCCATTAGCTTATCATTATATCATTAACTATATTACTAATTATTACCAACCCTAATTATAATAAGTTAACAAGAGCAGGGAAAGAATTTTAGCCAGAAGGCATTACATTATTTTATTTCAGGGCAGACTACACACATTCGAGCAAAGAATAATCAATGACACTACCCTTTCACTTAGTGTACCTCTAGCACACCCCTGGGAGCTAGCTGGAATTAAGGAAATCTTTAAACTTGGGCAGAATCAAATAACAAAGACTTGGCTTCATCTAAAATAGCACGGAGCTTGTTGAACTGAGTGTTAACAGCTGCCAAAGTTTCAGAGTGTCAGAAGTGTCCTAGGTGAAATCAAACCAGCTAATGGTGCAGAGCCTGTCTCATTTGGCCTTATTATCTTGACCACCATTGCCCTCGGGACCCAGCACAGTGGGAATCAGGGTAACTCCTAAGCCCCACCAACCCCAGGCACCGACTCCAGGCTTGTTTTGCCCTGTGTCCCCACACATCTCTACTCTTTCACACCTTAAATACTTACACCTCGATGTGGTGGTAGAGAAATGTGCGGGTGTTATTTGTGATAACATAATGGAGAAGACTGATTCTGATGATTCTGCCAACTTTTGCATTTTGATTTTTCAAAATATTTCCAATATTTATTTATTTATTTATTTATTTATTTATTTATTTATTTATTGTGTGTATGGTACTGGGGATTGAACTCAGGAGCATTCTTCCTCCGAGATATACCTCCAAACCCCTTTTCTTTTATTATTGGGAAAGAGGTTCTCACTAAGTTACTGACAGCCTCACTAAGTGGCTGAGGCTGCCTTTGAATCTGTGATCCTTTTGTCTCAGCCTCCTAAGTACTGGAATTACAAGCATGCGCCAGCACATCTGGTTAAAAGTTTATTTATTTTCTTATTTGACCAATTTTGGAGAAAAAAAACCTGCTGCTTTTTTCGGGGGGGGGGAGTTAGAGGGAGCTAAGTGGAATTGGGTTAGTGAGGGACACTCTGAACATATGGGTTTGCAGTAAAGAATCATCTGCCTCTGTAGACCAGAGTTTTTTCTTAAAGAATGAGCCCCAGCTCAACCCAGGCTCCTTTCTGTCTCCATTCTACTACAGCCACTGTCTAGTAATAGCTCAGCAAATGTTTATTGAGTAAATTAATGAGCACTAATTTAAAGATAATTGAACAATTAGTAGGTAATGGATGATTTGTAAATTAGCAATTTATAATAAATTACAAATTATTTAGTTAATCAGTAAATAATTAAACTTCAATAGAGACAAGTATAAGATATTCAGAAAGAAAACAAATGGCCTGGATAAGAACAGAAGATCCCCTTGAATTTAAAGGACCAAAGCACAGAATATCTGCAATAGGAAGAAATGTTATTATTTTCCAACACTATAAGATATAAATGGGTACTGAAACAAAATTAGATAAATTAGTGAGGAGTGCAATTCACAGTGCCATCTTGCATAATAACCTATTATTAACAATGATTTATTTAATATTCAACTGCTAAATGCCCAATTTAGACTCTTACAGTTAAAACGTATTTGAGAGGATTTTCTATTCCAATTCTATTGTTTTGCAGATGAGGAATTGGAGTCCAATTTCTAATGTACAACCTGCCCCAGTATTCTTGCTGAGTGCAGAGACCACCTTTCTAGGTGGTTCATTATTTCTTTTCCTCTATTCCTTCTGTCCACCATTAATTAAATCCCTATTTCTTCAGTGACTACTATGTATTGTTTTTATGCATGAGGCCAGCTCTTGTGAATTCCGGTGTAGTGGGTTCCAAAAAAATAAGGTATATTTGTAACAATCCTTTTAAGCTATTGTGTTTCAAAATAGGTATTAGACATCGATTATCTTCTGAAGCCGGCATAGCTTCACCCTAAATAGTTTATGCAACATTCTTTTCTATTGATACTTCTTCCAAGAAGCAGAGGAGACCTGTTTGCAGATTCAATTTACTTCCTAGCTTTTCTCTTTAAACGTACCAAGAAAAGGCAGCTCAAATGTGTACAGCCAGCAGTGAGAGGAACTGAGAAAACTCTCAAAAAAAAAAAAAAGAAAAGAAAAGAAATCCAATTAGTTTCTTAAATAAAAATCAGAAAAAATGACAAGGATAATTTTCAAACCAGGAAATGCTTCTGCCAGTATAGCTTTCACTACGAGATCAAAGAGAAGTCCCAGTCAAGCATATGTTTTCCCAAGATTTCTAGTCCATCTGTCTCTGATATTTTGTTAATTATCTCCAAAAAAAGGATTTGGGCATAATTTCCCTTTCCCTTCTATTTCTAATTAAAGGTAACTATTTATCTTGTTGAGTAATGGCTTTAGAATTAAATAGTCTTGATCCTGGATGTCTGGTATACATACATCATCCTGGGTTCTGAATCTCCTAGGACAATGTTGGTGTCAAAAGTCTTCCCCTCCATTTTCCCTCTTAACAGCATGGAATGTTCTATACTGAGTAAATACGACTGTGCCGAGTGCTTAATTAACAAAGATAAAATGATGAGAGTACCCAAGGTAGAATTTTTCCTGTCTTGGAACAACAACAACAAAAAATTCAGCCCGTTGTTAGCGGAGCTGAGTACTGCCATCTACTGGTTATGTGGTCTGGGTAAAAAAAAAATTTTTTTTCTTTTAGTAATATGTCTCTTACTGTCTTCATCAGCAAAGAGCTTCACATTAACATTCTATCAACAGGACCCTAAGGTTAGAATATGTGTGTGAAATACCACATTATAAATTTTAAGTAAATTTTACAAATCTCTGCAAGAAATTTCCTAAGAGTAACAAAACTTAGAAGATTTGGGGGGCATCCTTGGAATAGTTCACTGAATACTGGAAACTGGAAATACAGGAAACTGGAGAAACTAAGTGGCCTCTCTTGAGTACTCCAGAGCAGCACTGATCATCGGCATCCAGCGGTTATTTTATGTTTACTCTGTAGCTGTCCATCTTTGTTGAGAGAGAGAGAGGCTAATCTTTGACTTAGAATTGGTGGACACATATCTTGCAAAGGTAAGTTTACCTCGCACCCCTTTTTCTATGGGCTCAAATGACTGTCACTGCGAATTTATTGCAAAATGGAAGACTGGGGTAAGATTCTCCTGGAATGGCTACGGCAGATCCAGCTGTCTCCATCTGGATTTGCTGAAAGATTTATGAAGAAGGACGCTGTGCAACACGTGACCTTTTGAAACTGTTCACAGTGTGTTCTCTCCTGGCAGGAATTCTAATGTCTCGTGGCTTATGTTACCTGCTGCGTACCAAATCACTGGGGAAAGACAGTAAAAATTCAATGAGTTTAAGAAAAGCTGCACGAGCTTCTCTTTTGTAGGAGCTCCAGGAAACAGAAAGGTAGATGGGAAGAAAATATTCAAGGAAATTACACTGCCCTGGAAGGTGGCTCTACAAAGGACAGTGCCGGACGTGGAGATGTATGATTTATTCCGGTGCTTGCTCACATACAGGGCCAGTTTTGCTACTATGGCTGGCCACAACTGTGGCAAAGGTAAAGGAACATGGTCCATATCAGGGGCACAAATGCTAGAGACAGAAAATCCACTCTCCAGGCTATGCACTATTCACATGGAGAGCCAGGGGCCTGGCTGCTGGGTTTTGCATTTGCTGATGCCGTCTATTTGAGTGTGCTTATGAGTGTGTGCACACTTGAGTATGTTTGAGTATAAGGTATATGAATTCAGAATACAACTAAGAGTCTGGGATACTGTTAGCCATGGAAGGATGGGTAAGGTGTTGAATAAAAAAGCCAATGGGACCCACTATACCACTTATCTGGAAAGTGGAAATTTATTCTATGCCCAGAGAAGAACTAGAAAGAGTTGAGTACAATATTTTGTATTCAATGACTGACATGGAAACTCATTTACAAGATATTTGAAGTGGAAGACAGAAGGTTATTCTGCTATTAAAGAAATAATGTCCTTTTTAGCAATATATATGTCCACAGAGAAAATAATCTGCACAGCAAATTATTGTACGAGTGGCCAGGTATGATGGTGCACACCTGTAATCTATTTGGTAGGCTGCAGGGAGGAAGAAGGATCGTAGGTTTGTGAAGTATTGCTCAGCAACTTAGCAAGACCCTGTTTTCAGAATAAAAATAAAAGTAAAAAAGGACTGGGGGTATAGCTTGGAGGAGGTGGAATGTCCCTTGGTTCAATCTCCAGTATCAAAAAAAAAGTATGAGTGATTACTATGAAAGTATAAAGGGGACTTTCCATGTGTGTGTGTGTGTGTGTGTGTGTGTGTGTGTGTGTGTGTGTGTGTATGTATAGTTTCTAATTGCCCTACATCAAATGCACAAAAAAGAAAAAAGAGCACAGGTTTTAAAAAATTGTGACTTCTAAATTTCATTCATAAACATTACCAAGGAAATAGAATTGGGCAAAGGAAGGTAGCGGTCAGAAAAGGGGTTGGCAGCCGGGTGTGGTGGCGCATGCTTGTAATCCCCGTGCTTGGGAGGCGGAGACAGGAGGATCGTGCTGGTTCGAAGCCAGCCGCTGCGCTGGCTTAAGAGACTCTGTTTCAAAAATATAAAATAGATCTGGGAGTGTAGCCTGGAGGTAGAAGGGCTTCCAGGAACCCCAGTATCACCACCACCAAAAAAAAAAAAAAAAAAAAAAAAAAGGGGGTTGGCAAATTATAGCCTGTGGGCCACTTCTAGGCTGCTGTCTTGTTTTCTGTGAATAAAGTTTTATTAGAACATAGCTGTCCCATTTGTTCATATACTACGGAGGCAAAATTCAGTAGTTGTAACAAAGACTACATGGTCTGCACACCTAAATGTCCCTATCTGACACTTTACAAAAAAGTTTGCCAGCCCCTAACTAGTTATGTGAGCTTGGGGGATGTCAGAACCTCCATGTCTCAGTCTCCTTTTGAGAGTTGTTAGGAAGATTAAAATAGTTAATGTATAAAAAGTGTTAAACATTAGTCAATCCAGGAAGGGTGGCACACACTTATAGTCCCAGCAGTTAAAAGGCTAAGACAGGAGGATCTGGGTTCATAGACAACCTCAGCTACTTAGTGAGGCCCTTTGCAACTCAGTGAGACTCTGTTTCAAAATAAAGAATAGAAAATAGGGCTGGGGGTGTTATTTGAAGGTAGAATGACCCTGGGTTCCATCTGCAGTACTGAAAAACAAACAAACAAACAAACAAACAAACAAACAAATAAACATTATGCTGGGCACATAGTGGATGCCCAATAAGTATTATGCTTACTTATGTTTATAGTCATTATCTTAGATAGACCTAAAGAAACCACTTTTTTTTTTTTTTTTTTTTTTTTTTTGCGGTACTGGGGATGGAACCCAGGGGTAATGTACCTATGAGCTACATCCCCAGCCCTATTTTTTAGTCCTTTTATTTTTGAAACAGGGTCTGAGTTGTGAAGGGTCTTTTTAAATAGCTGAAGATGTCCGCAAACCATGATCCTCCAGTCTCAGCCTCTGGAATGCTGGGATTACAAGTGTGTGCCACCATGCCCAGGTTGAAACCATCATTTACTCAATAGTGGTGACTTCAGACTTATTAATTTTTTTGGTACTGGAGATGGAACCCAGGGCATTCTAACACTGAGCTACATTCTCAACCTATTCACTGTGAACCAGTATCTTACTAAATTGCAGAGAAGCTTACTAAGTTGTTGAAAGTTTTGCTAAATTTCCTCGAGCTTGTGGTACTCCTGTCTCAACCTCCCAAGTACTGGAATTACAAGTATGTAGCAGTAAGCCCAGCAAAAGACAACTTTATATGGTCCCATGTAACCATGAATCAGCCACTCACTTCTCATTTCTCCTGATTACACTGTAATCTCTGTGATGTATATCAATGCTATCAGGCAGTTCGGATTACCTAAATTGACACCAAGTATTGAAAACCAAATCTAGAGGCCGGGCGTGGTGGTGCACGCTTGTAATCCCTGTGCTTGGGAGGCTGAGACAGGAGGATCGCACAGGTTTGAAGCCAGCCTCAGCTACTTAGTGAGACCCTGTTTCCAAATAAAATATAAAATAGGTCTAGGAATATAGCCCGAAGGTAGAAAAGCCTCTGGGTTCCACCCCCAGTACCACCAAAAAAAAAAAAAAAAAAGAAAAGAAAAGAAAAGAAAACCAAATCTAGTATTGCTATATCAAAATCTGGACATTTGGATGATGGAAACAGTATGCTCTACTTACATTGGGCTTTGGCACTCGTGAAACACAGGTAAATTAATATTTAATGTCCCCAAGGTGTGACAGAGTCTGTGCCCGTAAACTAAACAGAAGTTTTCAGATGACGGAGATTCATTTCCACCCTGAAAAAGAGCACCTGGTCCTTGAATTTTAGAAGACTCGGGGAGCTTCCAAAGCACTGGGATGATCACTCTTGATCAGCACAGAATTCCAGACACAGTTTGCCAAAACATCCCCGGAAGCTGTGCCTGAAGGGAACATGGACTAGGACATTGCAGAATCTGGTCACACGCACGTCTTCAAGCACACTTAAAGATGGCACCGAGAGCTTAGTGCAGATCCAAACAGGAGTTCTTTAAGAAAGTAAAAGGAGACTTCTCCAAGAATGAGACAGGAAGACAGACTTGAGCATCGATAGAATGTAATTACAAAAAGCTGAAGACAGGGAGAGTATAGTGTGAGCTTCAAGGAAAGGAGGTGAATCAGGAAACTGGAGGACTAATCAGTGTTCTTTTCAACAGAAATAAATAAAGGCTTTAAGCTCAGTGCTAAGATTATCAAAGGAAGAACAAACCCAATTTAATCTAATCAATTCTTAGTAAGTACCCTATTTTATGCCAAGTATCCAGTTAACACAGCTAGAGATAGTAAGACAAATCCGACAGTATTTCTACCCTGGAGTTTCTGGGCTGATAGGAGAGATAAACATAACCAAACAACTTGAATTGTTTGTGGTAAGTGCTATAAAATCAATAATAACAGCTGTCATTTCTTGCATAAAATGTGAAAAAAATACACAGAATGAAGAGCTTCTGCACAGCAAAGGAAACTGTCAAGAACCTCAACTGAGAGCCAACAGAATGAGAGAAGATTTTCACCACCTACTCCTACAATAGAGGACCAATATCTAGAATATACAGAGAACTAAGAAACTCAACACTAAAAAACCCCAAATAATCCAATCAAGAAATGGGCAAGCGAACTAAATAGACACTTCACAAAAGAAGAAATTCAAAAGACCAATAAATGCATGAAAAAATGCTCAACATCATTGGCAATCAGAGAGATGCAAATCAAAACTACCCTGAGATTTTACCTAACTACAACTAGAATGTCCATCATTCAAAACACAAACAACAACAAATGCTGGTGAGGATGTGGAGAAGTGGGAACTCTAAGACAATGTTGGTAGGATTGCAAATTAGTGCAACCACTTTGGAAAACAGTATGGAGAATCCTCAGGAGAATGGGAACAAATCTATCATTTGATCCAGCAATTCCACTTCTGGGTATCTACCCAAAAGAAAGTAAACCAAAATACCAAACTAATGCATGCGTATCCATGTTCATGGCTGTACAATTCACCATAGCCAAACTATGGAACGAGCCAAGATGTCCATCAAAAGATGAATGGATTACAAAACTGTGGGATATGTACACAATGGAATTTTACTCAGCCATTAAAAAAAACCACAATTGCAGCATTTACAGGGAAATGTATGGGTCTTGAGGACATTATGCTAAGCAAGATTAGTCAGTCACAAAAAGTAGGGAATCAGATGCTTTCCCTAATATGGGAAAGCTAAGGTGAAAGGGGTCATGGGAGGAACTCCAGGTGAAAAAGGAGATCCTATAGAGGAGCAAATAAGGCAACCTAACTGTGAGGATGGGAGGGGGGAGAAGGAAACTCTTTAAAGTGCACAATGTACTTATTCATATCAAAGTCAACCACTAAGCCAAGCATGAGAGGGAAGGATGGGGAGGGAGTGGGGTGGGGACTGGGAGGGGGCTGGCTGGGTGATGTGTGCATTTATGTCTACACAAGTTTACTTCATTATTATGTATAAATACAATGCACCAATAAAAAATTCTTAAAAAAGAAAAAATACGCAGAATGGAGAAGTTAATTCTGTTTGGAGAGGCCAGAGAGAGTAGGAAGGAGGGAATAATGTGAGTCTTTTCATTGGGAAGGTACAGAGTCAAGAAAGAGTACAACCTGCTAGAATTTGAGGACAGGACAGGCAAGAGGATGGTTAAAAATGTTCCACATCATCAGCAATCAGGGAAATGAAGATCAAAGTGACAATGAGAGTCCATATAACTCTAGTCAGAATACAACAGTTAGAGAAGCTGGCAAGAATGCAGGAAAATAGGTACTCTTATACACTGCTGGTGGGAATGCAAATTAGAACAGCTACTATGGAGATCAGTTTGGAGGTTCTCAGACTGGGAGTGGAACCACCATATGACCCAGCTATACCACTCTTGGGAGTCTTCCCAAAGAAATCAAAGTTAGACCATTACGGTGACTCACACATATCCATGTTTATACCAGCACAATTCACAATGGCCAAACTATGGAACTAGCCTAGGTATCTGTCAATAGATGAATGGATTATGAAACTATGGTATCTACACATCAGGGAATTTTACTCAATCACAAATAATAAAATTATGTAATTTGCAGGAAAATGGATGCAGCATGGCTAGTCAGTTTCAGAAAGTTGAGGGGCCACTGGTTTTCACTCATTTGTGGAAGCTAGAGAAAAAAATGAGACAAAAGGGACTTCAGATAAATGAAAGGAGATCCTAATAGAATAGTAGAAAAGGATTCGGGGAGGGAAGTGGTGAGGTGAAAGGAGAAACGCAGTGAAGGAAACAGTTCAATAATGCTACATTCACACATGAAGTCCTCAGCACCAATTTTGATATTGTGTATGGGGAGGGGAGAGGAGTAAACCAAAGGGAAACGCAGCAGGTACTGTGTGCACGTATGTTCCTATCACTCTGAACCTCATTATGATGTATAATTACAACACACCAATTAAAAAATGGAGCTGAGGAAGGGCCTCCTCCTCAAGAGTTAGGACTTCACTCAGTAAGCAGTATCTCTGTAAGCAGAAAGTGACCCAGTACAGCCTCGTCTACAAAGACAGAAGAACAGATGCTTTCCTAAAACCATGAGGCTGGGCCATAGGAAGAAGAGACCATGCTGTTCAGGTGAGAAACTTGGGTAGGAAGATCGGAAGGGCGGCAGGAAGAAGAGAGAGGAAGGGACCTAAACAGAATGCAGCCTGTTTCTCAAATGAAATGCAAAATTGAAGCAGAAGTCTGAAAACCCAGAAGACAGGGCAAAACACGAACACAATTCTGGCATGGGAGGAGGGAAGAGAGTGCAGGTTGCAGCTGCAGGAGGGAGAACATGCATTGAACACACAAAGGAAGCAGGGGAAGAGGGGTAAAGATGCAGGCAAGCCCATAGGGAAGGAAGGAGGGACACTGGGGAAATTCCTTCCATTGGTCTCTACTCTTATAATAATGAATGGAAGAGAGATGGAAGTTTTGGGGAAATCGGACTAGGCATAAAACCACCTTCGAAGCCTGAGATAGATATATAAATAAATAGGCAGACACATATATATTTTCAGTAGCCTCAGGATCCATCTGGACCAATATGTTACACATTGGTGCTGTCTCTCATTAGCAATTTGACTTTTGCCAGTAGTGCTCTGAGCGCGTCTCTTTGCTCATTATTAATCAAGTCCATTAATGAGTATTGAAGGACACTCCAGAGATGAAAATCTAATTTCCTTTTCCTCAAAACCCATCATGTAGCTCCCAATATCCTCTTCTGTCTTTTTCCTCTTTCAATACGGCCCCCTTAGGATTTAGAAACCCAGTTGCCTTGGGGTCTTAAGCAGGTTCTACAAGCATGTGAGGAGGAGGGTCTAAGCCTCAGGGAGACGTGAGTACAGAGCTCAGGTGCTCTTATAGTTTCAAATTCCCCAAGAGCCAAACAGATTTTCCATCTGCAATTTGACATTTGAGGGGCTCTCATTACTTTTAAGGGGCCTATTTTCCAAAATTTCTTGCAGGATAAATTCGTCCCTTCTGAGCAGACTTCCCAATCAGGCTCAGAGATCTGAGTTCCTTCTTATTTCTTCTTTGGAATTTAGCTCCATATTTATTTTCTCCCTTGAACTTATAAGATGCTATTATTCACCGTGTAGAGATCACAAGATGAGCTTCGGCCAGGCATGGTGGTACATGCCTGTAATCCCAATACTTGGGAGGCTAAGTGAGGAGGACTGCAGGTTCAAGACCAGCCTGAGCAACTTGGTGAGACTCTCAGCAACCTAGTGAGACCCTGTTTCAAAACAACAACAACAACAACAACAACAACAACAAGAACAACAACAACAACAACAACAACAACAACAACAAAATAATAAAAAGGGATGGGGGTGTAGTGCAGATGTAGAGTGCCTCTGGACTCAATTTCTAGTACCAAACACAAAAAAAGAGCTTTGGACCAGACAGCCCTGACTATTATCTCTGGGCTTTAAGATCTTGACTTTGTTATATCTTTGGGCTCATATGACATAAGAAAAGCTCCTTAAGTTGTCTGAGCCTCATTTTCTTAATGTGTAAAATGAGACTAATGTCACATACATACATTGAAATATTTATTTATTTATTTATTTATTTATTTATTTATTTATTTAGGGTGGTACTGGGAATTGAACCCAGAGTCATTCTACCTTGGGGCTATACTCCTAGACTGATTTTATTTCTTATTTGGATACAGAGACCTCACTAGGTTGCTGAGAGCCTCACTAAATTGCTGAGGCTGGCCTCAAACCTGTGATCATTGTCTCAGCCTCCCAAATACTAGAATTACAAGTGTGTACCACCATGCTCAGCTTTGCACTATTATTTTAAAGATATCATTTAATAATACATGCAAAAATACTAACTGCAGTGTTTGGCATATAAACACAAATATATTTTTTAAAGTATTTGGTTTTTCCCAATATGATGATAATTTAAGGAAGGGCAAGAATCACATCTGAATTATTTATACCCTGGTTTATTAGGGAAATGTCTTGGGAGTATCTGGTGCTAAACACACATTCGAGAGATGGGATGATATTTACAATAATTATTATTACTCAAAAATTATACTCCACAAGGCAAAGTTTTGGTGGGTTGGGGAAACTGAAGCTGACTGGTAGGACTTAGAATGTTAATAGATGACGGAGAAACTTTTCTTATACAATGAAAACAAAACCTAGACTCATATGTGTATGTGTGTATGCATATATATGCATATAGACATATATATATATACACACACACACAAATATACATTTATATGATTCTTTAATATTTGCAAAACTTTATTGCACATCTAATCCCAACTTTTTTTTAATGGTACACATCATAATTATACTTTAGAGAAAAGAAAACTCAAGGCTCAGAGAGGTTAAAAAGACTTGGCCAGAGTTACAAACAATCCATGGAATATACACTATCACAACCCTCCACAGTCTATTATTTCTCTAATCTTTCATGACTATTAAAGATACGAAGCTTGTGAAAAATATCCTAAATGATTAGCAGTAATATTATGCTAAAGTTAATATGAGAATTGAAAAATATTCCCAATAAGAATCTCAACTGGCCATGGAAATCTGAACAAAATGCCCTAATCATTTGTTGGTGAAGATCTAAGACATTTACATTTTATCCAAGTAGTTTCACAGGATCCTCAATATCATCAGTATATTTACATCCGTGGGCTTTAGTTTCCTCCATCAGTAATTTATATCACCAGCCTTATCCTCATAAATGATGCCATCCAAAGGAAGAGAGCCATTGGTCCACTTTTCTGGTTGCAGAAAAGCCTCTGCACATGTCCCTGAGTTGGGGAAGTGTCAGATGTTCTGCCCCTGCAGTCAGGGACTCTGTACACATGAGGACTCTGAGCAGGAAGGGAACATATGGTCTGTTAATTTTCAAATGGGAAATGGAGTGAAACTAAGGGAAGGGGGTCCCCAATGGTGCACTCTGACTCCAGTACTTTCCCCAAACACACAGAACTCAAACAAAACAAACTGACAGAGTAATTAACCCAGCCATCATTAAAAAGGAACCAAATGGAAACAGAAGCCCAAACCCAAATAAGAACTTCTCAAAACACATCATGCATAATTGGCTTAACTTCTCTGACAGGGTACAAAGTTGGGCATTCCAAATTTAAGCAGAGGATGTATCCTTGGTCATATTTGATTTAGTTCCATGTGACATTATTATAGGGGACCAAAGAAGTGGAAGAAAGACAGGAGAAAGAAGGGAGAACCGAATCTGGTTGAAGGGGATGAAGTAGATGAAGTCCATCACTAAAAAACCTTTATTTTGCTCCTCAAGGTTGGATGGATGGCCACCTATGGGGACTTTTCCTAAAAATAGGTTTTAAGTCTCGTTCTCCCTTAGCAATGTGGCCTACCTTTGAACATTTTCTGGTAATCCAAAAGTTGTGCGCTCTTGGAACAAATCAGTTTTGCTCTGGAATTTTGTCTATTTTTGTGAAAACAGGATATAGAAAGAGGTCCCTTTCAATCTGACGGCGCCGAACCAATGATGTCCTGATTTTCTATATTGCTATAATATTATCTCCATTAGCACACTATGGGGCCACATAGTGGTGGCTCTTAAATATTTATCAATTAACTAAATATAGAACAATGATGATAAGAGGTGATTTTTATTGACCTTTTGCAATGTTCCAGGCATGGCTCTAAGTATTTTCCATATTTTAAAGTCCCTAATCTCCCCAAAATCTGGTACAGTAAGTCCTATTGATGGTAAATGCTCAGCTCTTTAACATAATATAGGTGGTCCGACGAACCCTGTGCCTTCCTCCCACTTCTCTAACAAGTTGCATGACGGCTGAGAGCGTCTCATTCTTTAACACTGAATAGTTCCCAACACAGTCTAGGTTCTTGGCGAGCAATTGCTAGTAATGTACCCTCAGTTCCCAGCATAGCATCCTGCGTATAGAAAGCCGCCAAGAAACAATAGGTATTACTGAAGATGTCAGGGGTATCCCAAGACTGCTCCATGGTAAACTATTATTTCTGCTCTAATCCCCTGATCTATGAAACAAATAGCTCATCTGGTGGCAACTTCCACTCTTATCTTGCCAGATATTATTGCTGATATTAAATAAATCCTGCATTTAGAAATTTCAGTAAACGCCCTGTTGGAGCAGTAATTTTTTTTTATGTAGACGGAAAAATGGTGGAGTTCTGTGATGAACATGGGAGAAATAAGCATGATGTATGTTTTTCTTAAAGCAGAATTTATTACATTCTTAAATCTTGAGTTTTGTGGTTCTAAAATTTCTATGATTTCTAAAATGGTAGTGGTGAGAGTAGTTTTTAATTAAAAATATTAACAGATGATATACAAAGGTGGCAGCCATATGTCATTTGAAAAATATTTTCAGCAGCTTAATTCATTTGTGAGATTTAAAAGTCTTGGCTGAACTGATGTAGGCTCAGACAGCAGAATCTCAAGAAGGTAAGAGGGTAGTTCTTTTGTTGGTAATCTTTTAACAACTGGTAAAACCACGTCTTTCTTCATAAGAATGTTTCTGTGTCATTAAGTTACTCTTTCAGTGAAAAAATGTATAAAGTAGGTTTTAAGTTTTTTTATACAACTATCTTATAGATGGATGAATATAAAATCATATCCATCTATCCATCCATTTATCCAGCTATCCATCTATCCAGCCATTCATTATTAATCTAAATGACTCCATAGCCAGGATAAAAATATGTAGGATAACATCTTTCTTTTTTTCCCTTTCAAAATGGTATGCCATTCAAAATATTTTGACTGTACTGTTGTTTCTTAAAAACCAACTTTACTGATACATAATTTAAATAGAGTAAATTCCACATATTGGAAATACCTAGCACATGACTTTTAGTAAAGGTAAAATATTTTCACCACTATGAAAAGTTCTTTTGCTCCTCTTCATCCCCCCACCCCAGGCAACCACTTATCTGCCATTGTTATAGTCTTTCCTGTTCTAGAATTTAATATGATTAGAATCCCACAGTGTGTAGGGTTTTTTTGTTGTGTGTGTTCAACTTATTTCACTCAGCACAAAGTGAGATTTATGTTGCATGAGTCAGAAGTTGGTTCCTTTTTATTGATGAGTAGTAATTTTAGTGTGAATATACAATAATTCATCTATTTCCTTTGATGGACATAAAGGTTGTCTTGTAATCCCAGCATTTGGGAGGCTGAGACTGGAGAATCGGGGTTTGTGGACAGCCTCAGCTACTTAGTGAGGCCCTCTGCAACTTAGTGAGACCCTAATGTGGCTTGGAGGTTGCATGCCCCTGGGTTCAATCCCAAGACCCACAAAAGAAAAAAAAAATCATAAATAAATTTTTGACTTACTATAATTAAATCTCCTTGGAATATTAATAGACTAGAATTTTTATGAACAATTATTTTTTTTTTGTGGGAGGAAATACCTCAGGGTGGAAATCCAGAATCATTCCTTACGATTGTGATTAATTTTATAAGAAACTTAGAGTTGTTCAATATAGCATGCTTCTTACAACAAAAATGTATGAAAAAATTATTTGCATCACATCCACAGCAATGTTTAGTATTATTTGGTATTTGACCTTAATTCTTTCTATTGGTATAAAGTGGTTTTGTTTTGTCCCGAAGACTTAATAATGCTAAGCACATTGTCATGGGCTTAGTGTCCATTCTTGTATCTTTTTTATGAAAGTTTGGTTCAAATCTTTTGTCTATTAATATTGGGTTATTTTTCTTCTTGAGTTTTAAGTGTTTTCTAAATATTCTATATGAAAGTGTGTGTGTGTGTGTGTGTGTGTGTGTGTGTGTGTGTAAAATAAAAATACTTTTTTTTTTTGGTGGTACTGGGGTTCCTGGAAACCCTTCTACCTCCAGGTTACACTCCCAGGCACCCAATATATATATATAATTTTTTTTTTTAAATTTGGAAACAGGATCTCTTAAACCAGCAAGGCCGGCTTCAAACTTGCGCCATCCTCCTGTCTCCGCCTCACAAGCGTGGGGATTACAAGTGTGCGCCACCACACCCGACAAAAATACTTTCTTCTTGTCTATAGTTTGATCCTTTTTTTTCCCCCCCAGTACTGGGGATAGAACCCAGGGGTATTCTACCTCTGAGCTACACCCCCAGCCCTACTTTGGATTCTTTATTTTGAAACAGGGTCTCACCAAATTGCAAAGGGCCTCACTAAGTAGCTGAGGCTGCCTGTGAACTGCGATCCTCCTGTCTCAACCTTCCAAATGCTGGGATTACAAGCATGTGTGCCACCACATCTGGCTTAAAACATTCTTAAAAGAATTTATCAAACCAATGAAAAGATCAACCTAACCTTAACTTTGCAATTCAGTGAGACCCTGTTTCAAAATAATAAAAAAAATAGGGCTATGGGTATAGCTTGGAGGTAGAATACCCCTTGTTTCCATATCCAGTACTGATAAAAAAAATTCATATATATGTTTTTAGATTAAACTACTAACATCCAGGTACGTTATTTATTTATTTATTTATTTATTTATTTATTTATTTGGTGGTACTGGGGTTCCTGGAAGCCATTCTACCTCCGGGCTACACCCCCAGACCTATTTTTTACATTTTTATTTGGAAACAGGGTCTCCTAAGCCAGCGCGCGCGGCTGGCTTCGAACCTGCGCGATTCTCCTGTCTCTGCCTCCCAAATGCGGGGATTACAAGTGTGCACCACCACGCCCGGTCCCAGACCTATTTTTTTAATATATATTTTTATTTGGAAACAGGGTCTCCTAAACCAGTGAGGCTGGCTTCGAACCTGCGCTCTCCTCCTGTCTCCGCCTCCCAAGCACAGGGATTACGGGCGTGCGCCACCACGCCCGGCACATCCAGGTACTTTATAACAGAGTACTTCTTATTCTTCTATCACTTGTGACATCACTGTTACTCAGCCGATTAACCCATTTTTTATAAAAACCAACACAGTAATGTTATCATTCTAAACAGAAATGAATATTTTTAGATCAATAAACAAAAAAAGAAATTCATTTGACCTTTATTTATTCCTTTTCTGACATCTTTTTTCTTTGTGTTGGCCCATTTCTGACCTATTTCATTTTCCTTCTGCCTGTGTAATTTCTTTTAGCATGTCTTACAGGGCAGTATGTTGTCACTGAATTGCTTCAGCGCCTGTTTGTTTAGGAAAATCTTCACTTCTCCTTCATGTTTGGAGGATAATTTTCCTGAACTGGCAGGTTTCTTTTCTTTCAATCCTTAAATGTTCTGACTCCACTACTCCACTATCATCTTGCTGGAGAGACTTCTCAGGAGAACTCTCTTGAATTTTTAACTTTTTTCCCCTAAGGTAAGGTATAAGTTTGTTTTAAAATTCTGAATTCTTTGAGGATTTTACCTGTACACTAAGAGAGGAAGTAGTTCAAATATAATATACGTAGGTGTGGTTGTTTTGGTTTTTATTTTGCTTGGCGTTCTGACTTTTTGGATCTGTACTTTGATGTCTGTCATTAACTTTAGGACGTTTTCAGTTATTATTACTTAAACTATTTTTTCTGCCCTTTTCTCTCTTTCTGGTGTTTCAATAACGTGTATCATAGGTCTTAAATATAAAGATTCAGGTTAAACATAAAGTGTTGGAGACATATACCATGCTAACACAGTCAATGGTTGTGTTGAGACAAAGCAGGCTTCAGAACAAATAAAAAAGTTAAGAAAAAACATTACAGAATGATAACATTGGTAAATTCTCCAAGAGGACAGAAGAATCCTACAGATTTGTGTACCTCCTGACAGAGTATCAAAATACATGGACAAACACTGATAAAATTCAAAGAAGAAATAGATAAATTCAACGTTATAGCTGTAAACGGAAGTTTTACCTGTAAAATTCTGGGTTTCTGAAATTTATTTATCTATGAGCTGGCATATATCAGTGTAAATAATTCTCATGAACTTGAAGACTGTGTAATATGAAAGAGTTGGGTATAGTGCTCTGCCTGGCATATGGTAAGACTACACAAATTTTAAATAAATAAATCAACTATGATTTAACAGATAAACGAATTGAATAGCAGTTGATTGGTCAGGAGCTAGAATGGAAGTGTTCAGGGAGAAGAGAGGAAGCCAATGTATCTAGATTGAGGGTGAGAGGGTGAATGTGTCTGAGGAAACGACTACCAAGAAGTCACTGGGGATGTCTGCCTAGAGAAGGGCCAGCAAAGGTGTGTACAGAAGTGAGCAAGGGACATAGATGGGGGGGGGAAGAAACATGTGTGGAAATCCTATAGACTAGCCCACACCTTCTCAACTAACAGCAGGAAGGACATCAACTAGAGAAAAAGGAGCTGGGGAGGAAGCGTTTCAGGATATCCCATCAGCAGTCCACTGGGATGAAGGGAAGAATTGGGAAAGAACACCGGTCTCCACGGAGGCCTGGCAGGAAGAATTCCAATAGCCATCCCTGGATTTCTTCAATAAGGCTCTCTATCCTGGGAACGTCGGTAAAATTTAGGGGTGCATTTTAGTTAAACCTCAGCACAAACATGCTATAAAATATACTTAACTATTAACTTAATGTGATATGTCCAACCAATAGGCCTACTCCAAGAGTTCTAGGGCAGGATACCTCAGCAATCCAAAAGAGAATTAAAGGTTTTCTGTAGGAGCTTTATTTTATTTATTTATTAGTAGTACTAGGGATTGAACCCAGGGATATTCTATGTCTGAGCTATGCCTCCGGGCCTTTTATTTTATTTTATTTTGAAACAAGGTCTCACTAAGTAACCACATGTTGGCCTCCAACCTGCTACCCTCCTGTCTCAGCTTCCCAGGCACTAGGGTCACAGATGTGGGCCACCTCACCTGGCTAGGAGCTGGAATTTACATTAGAAACTGGGACGTCTAAGTGAATGGGAAAGTTTGAAGGAAGTGGAGTGTGGCATTTGAGAGCCCTTTGCAGCTGTTAAGCAGGCCTGCAGTTTGGGGTGGGGGAGCAAGGGAAGCAGTAACACTTCTATAACCAGTGCCACCTCAAACATTCAAAATCCTAAATGGAAAAACAGATGCTTTTGAAAAGTATGAAATGCTCATCTCTGGAGGTTTTCAAGCAAGGCGGGCTGGCTGTCCAGCAGGGGTGTTGGAGAAATGGGCAGGGAGACATCTGGTTGATTACTATGGGGATACTCATCCCCTGCCCTTCCTGCTCCACGGTGGAGTAAGTCCCTGGATCAATGCTCCTGGACTCTCTCCTGCCTTCCATGTGGCATTTGCTCAGCTCAGTCCCACATTCTGTCCTCTCTTGTGACCCGTGTGACTTGATTTAGTCACTTTCTGCCATGAACTGAAAGAGACAGTGCCCAGTTGTGCCAAACTGGGATGCTTAATTCAGAGAGAAAATACTCTTAGCAAATCCATTTGTCTAAAGCTCTAAATGGTATTCTCTAGAAAGCTTACTCAGGAATGAAGTTGATATTTTTATTTCCATTTTGCTAAATCCTGTGTTTATTTCTCATTGAAAGCGTTTTTTTTTTCTTTTTTCTTTAAATTAATTCCATAGAATTTTGGCTGGCACAGAAAGTCGTTTCCACCAATTCAGCAGTATGATTCCTAAAACATGAAGAAAACCAAGTTTCGTATCTTTGGTTTAGGAATATGTGGGATTAAAAAAAAATGCCGAGGAATGGTTTCAAAATGTTGGTACGTTAATAAGTAGAAAGTTGGATTTCCATCCAAAGGGGTTGAAAATAAAGAATACTTGCTATTATTAACTTAGAAGAAAATTAACTCAGAAGAAATAACTCATATTCTACAGATGTCAGGAGGTTTATTATGTAGGTATAAAATAATGCTGAAGCTCCATACAAAGTATAAAGCATTTCACACAAAAGGAGAAATGGCACAAAATACAAAGATATAGAAAAGTAGGACACAATATCCAGAGGGAGCAGCAACGAAGATGAGAGAATCTGCAGCTGTGGCAGCGTGGTGGTAAAATGCATCCATATTTTACTTGGCTCTACTGGGTTCTACTAAGTAGTATTCTCATAGGTACGACACATAAAGTAATTATTCTTCTTCTGACACTTGTTAACTACACACCCCATTGGTCTCTACGGGAAACTCCAACCATAATAAGAGACTGGAAAGACAATACCAGAAGGATAAAGGGGTGGAAAAGCTCAGAAAAATCAGCACTGAATGGAACAGTGTTATGTTAGCAAATGCGCAGGGCCCTGTTCCAAAAAGACAAAAGGTCTTCCTTTTATTCAAGAGCATTTGCAGAACTGCCAAATTTCAGGGTGTTACATCCCAGCGGAGTGCTTTTAACAGGGGAAAGAGGTATAAATGGATAGTAACTGAAGCACGAGAAAGAACATGAAATATTCATCTATTTTGTTGAAGGCCATTAAATATGACAAATCAGTAGAAGGGATTCCCCTATGTCGACGCTTCCTGTAGACATCCAAGGAACGCCCATTGTTGTTCCATGATTAGACCCAAGGAGCCTTTATATATTCAAGGCGGCTTTTAAAAATATTTTCATATTCTCTGGACTTCTAAGCATGTTGCCCAAGAAAATAAGTCTTTCAAGTTGGCAGAGGAAAGAGCCCTTCACAGATGGAGGATGTGAAGAACAAGGAGTTGAGGAGACTTAGCAACTACCAAAAGAAGAACAGCAGGCATGGCCAGGCTCTGCAATCTCGTCCAACCTGAAAAGATTGTTAACTGCGCATGAAAGAGAATCTGAAAGGTGCCTGTGAGCTTTCGCCTGGTCCCAGCAGAGCTTCCTCATTAGCATTCCAGGCTAGGGAAAAAATCTTGCAAGCACTGGAAAATATACAAATTTCTTTCCTTCAAGTCTAATCTGATGATTTAAATCTATATATCCTATTGCCTCTCCGGTGTTCTAACCACCTTATTCCTTTTAAAGAATGCTTCTGCAGGGAGTTAACATAAATAACTTCTCTTCTGATTAAACACGTGGGCCCCCAAATAGCTGGTACCTTCTGGACACAATAAAATTATCTGAAGTTCGAATGGGAAATTTAAAGGACTGGAACACTAGTAGGTTAAAACATATATAATTTTTTTTTAGGCTTTGGAGTAACTGGGGGCTGATATTTGTTTATAATTTGATGTCCTTCAAACAAAGGCATGAGAAATATATAAATGTAGTAGAACTGTTTGCAAAAACATAAATACAAAATCTGTTTTTATATTACCAAAATTAGTTTTCAGAAAAGGCCAAAATCATGATCCTCATACAAGTGAAGAAAAATGAACACAAGTGTAAGATTTTAATTTAACTCCCTAATAAAGAAACTGGTAGCTTTAAAGAGAACCCAAATAGTCGACACAATTAAAGTTCCAGAAGGCTGAACTCAATCTTTAAATGGGACAAAACAAAAAAACAAAAAAATCTCATCTTTTTCACAGTAGCTAGAGAAGTCAACTGAGTCTCTATTGGACAGAATTTATGTATCAATGAACAAGAGTTTTGTTGTAAACATGTCTTTTTCTTTTCTTTTTCTTTATTGCAATACTGGGATGGAACCCAGGGACATCTATCTCAGAGCAATACCCTCAGGCCTATTTTTTATTTTTTATTTTGAAACGGGGTCTCACTGAATTGCAAAGGGCCTCACTAAGTAGATGAGAATGTCCCTGAACCCTGACCCTCCAGTCTCAGCCTCCCAAATGCGGGGATTACAAGCATGGGCCACCATGCCCAGCTAAGAGATGTCCCTTTTTTTCTGCAGAGGAGATGTTTCAAGATTTCCAATAGATATCTGAAACTACAGTAATGAACCCTAAATATAGTTACCGTGATTTTTCCCATGCATATATAGGAAAGTTTAATTATAAATTAGGCATTAGGCACAGGGATAAACAATAATAACTAATAAAATATAACAATTAATACACTATTGTAAAAGATATGTGAATGTGGTATCTCTCAAAATATGAAATTTCCTACCTAATATTTTCAGCCTAATTTTTTTGGAGTAGTACCGGGATTGAATCTAGGAGAATACCTCTGAGCTACATCCCCAGACCCTCCCCTCTTTTTATTTCTTCTGCAGTACTGGGGGTGGAACCCAGGGGCATTCTACCTCTGAGATACATCCCCAGTCCTATTTTTTATCCTTTATTTTGAAAAACGGTCTCACTAAGTAGTTGAGGTTGGCTGTAAACCTGCGGTCCTCCTGTCTTAGCCTCCCAAGTACTGGGATGTCAAGCACGCACCACCACACCTGGCTTTATATTTTATTTTGAAACAGGGTCTTGCTAAGTTGCTGAGGGTCTTGCTAAATTGCTGAGGGTGATCTTGAACCTGCATTTCTCCTGTCTCAGCTTTTGAAGTAATGGGGTTATAGGCATGTAACACCATATCCAGCTTAGACTAATATTTTCAACTAACAGTTGAACCTGGGTATTTAAAACTACAGAAAGCAAAAGAATAGGTAAAGCCTGCGAGGTCGGCATCAGCCTGCCTTGAGGCAAGGCCGGTACTGGGGCATCCAAGGCCGGGATAAGAGCCTGCCGAGGGGTTAGGCCGGTGCTGGGGCCAGCGAGGCCGGCATCGGAGCCTGCCGTGAGGCATGACCAGTGCTGGGGCCTCCAAGGCCGGGATCGGAGCCTGCTGAGGGGTTAGGCCAGTGCTGGGGCCAGTGAGGCCGGCATCGGAGCCTGCCTTGAGGCAAGGCTGGTACTGGGGCCTCGAGGCCAGGATAAGAGCCTGCCGAGGGGTTAGGCCGGTGCTGGGGCCAGCGAGGCCGGCATCGGAGCCTTCCGTGAGGCAAGGCCGCTATTGAGGCCTCTGAGGCCGGGATCAGAGCCTGCCAAGGGGTTAGGCCAATGCTGGGGCCAGTGAGGCTGGCATTGGAGCCTGCCGTGAGGCAAGGCCGGTGCTGGGGCCTCCGAGGCCGGGATTGGAGCCTGCCTTGAGGCAAGGCCGATACTGGGGCCTCCGAGGCCAGAATAAGAGCCTGCTGAGGGGTTAGGCTGGTGCTGGAGCCAGTGAGGCCGGCATCGCAGCCTGCCGTGAGGCATGGCCGGTGCTGGGACCTCCGAGGCCAGTATCGGAGCCGGCCGAGGGGTTAGGCCGGTGCTGGGGCCAGCGAGGCCGGCACCGGAGCCTGCCATGAGGCAAGGCCGGTACTGGGGCCTCCGAGGTCAGGATTGGAGCCTGCCGAGGGGTGAGGCCGATGCTGGGGCCAGCGAGGCCAGCATTGGAGCCTGCCGTGAGGCAAGGCCGGTGCTGAGGCCTCCAAGGCCGGGATTGGAGCCTGCCTTGAGGCAAGGCCGGTACTGGGGCCTCCGAGGCTGGGATAAGAGCCTGTCGAGGGGTTAGGCCGGTGCTGGGGCCAGCGAGGCTGGCATCGGAGCCTGCCGTGAGGCAAGGCCGGTACTGGGGCCTCCGAGGTCAGGATAACAACCTGCCGAAGGGCTAGACCGGTGCTGGGGCCAGCAAGGCCGGCATGGAGCCTGCCGTGAGGTGAGGCCAGCATCAGATCCTGCCGTGAGACATGGCCAGTGCTGGGGCCTCCTAACCCGGGAACGGAACCTGCTGAGGGGTTAGGCCGGTGCTGGGGCCAACAAGGCTGGCATTGGAGCCTGCCGTGAGGCTAGGCCGGTGCTGGGGCCTCCGAGGCCGGGATTGGAATCCTGCCAAGGGGTTAGGCCGGTGCAGGGGCCAACAGCCAGCATTGGAGCCTGGCATGAGGCAAGTTCACTCCTGCGGCCTCCAAGGCCGGGACCAAAGCCAGCTTAGGGGTTAGACTGGTGCAGGGGCCAGAGAGACCAGAACTGGGGCCTCCCATGAGGCAAGGCCACTGCTTGAGCCAGCGAGGTCTGGATCAGTCCACTGAGTAGCCAGGCCACTACTGGGACCATCAAGAGTGGGATCGGTACTTGCAACGCAGCATGCACAGAGAAATATTGCAGAAAATATAAATCAGACGGTTCTCTTAATCAGCAATAACTAGGAGGAAAAGGGCAACAGGAAGAGGTTGAGCCCTATAGTGAAGCAACTAATGTGACCAATCAGAGGGTATGTAATACTGGAGGACGGAGCCTCTTTAAAACGCAGGAGGTACATAAACAAATGTATCAAAGTAAATCACCAAAGAAGCGTGGGATGGAGGGAGAGGGAGGGAATGGGATGGGGGCTGGAGGAGGGCTAATTGGATGATGTGTGCTTGTATATCCTCTCAAGTCTTGTACTCCAATGTGATTGATATATGACTACAATGCACCAATTTAAAAAATAAATTAGACTTCCGGGAAGATGGCGACCGAGAAAAGCGGGGCTTAAGAGCCCCGCTAACAACCAATCTCCATTACCACAAAACCAGTGCCTTTCATAGCCAGAAAACACCATCACCAGAAAAACAAAAAAAAAAACCACCAGGCTCCAGAGAGAAAGCGGACTGAGAACAGAGCTCAGGGCCACAGAGAAGACACACGCGCCCGAGGACGCGGCAGCAGCGCCATACTGCCGGCGGCAGCGGCGAACTCAACGGACGGCTACAGCAAGCTGAGGTGAGCCACTGCGGAACAGCCAGGCGGGATTTCTCCACGCAGAGAGCGTCTAAAGCTCCCAGTGGCCGAGCTCAGCACACGCTGCAGGGATTCAGAGTGGAAATCAAAACCAGAGAAGAAAAAATACGCCAGCCTCACGGCCGAGGGCGTGGCAGAGGCGCCATATTGCCACCGGCGGCGGCAGCAGCAGTGAATTCACCGAGTCCAGTACAGCTACATCTGTGTACTCAAGAACAGTGAGTCAAATTGCGGGCCACAGAGGAGAAATCCCAGTACTGTACCTCCTGGGACTTGACCCAGTGAGGGAGTGGTGGTGGCAGAGATATCACACCATAGGAGAACGTGCAACCTGGCACCCCCCATAGTTTAAAGCAGCCTCTATCGACTCCCTGGGTCGGAGAATCTGTGATACAACCCAGTAAAGGAGTAGTGGGGTCTGAGATAATACAGACTCGAGATCCAGAGCACCTTAAGTGAAGTCATAGTGACCTAAGGGAAGAACCCAGAGAAGGCACAAACCTCCGAAATCATGGGAAAGAGGAATAACACTGGAGTAATGAATGCGCACAACCCCACAACATCAGAACCCGATAAAACAGAAAATCAGAGATTTCTAGAAGATCAAATAAGGAAAATAACTGTAGAAATAATAGAGGTGCTTCGAAAAGAACTCAGAGAGAGCCAAAAAGAGATAAAGGATGCAATTAATGAAGTAAAGGCCTCAATTCAAAGCACAAACAACCGATTAGAACACATGGAGAACAGAATCTCGCTCTTAGAAGATGAGCAATCCAAAAATGAACGCATAGTTTCTAATCTAGAAAAAAATATCCAACAGCAGGAATCTGACATGGAAGAAATATGGGCCCATCTTAAGAGAGCTAACCTAAGAATAATTGGAATAGAGGAGGGAAAAGAAAGTGAAACCAAAGGGATCAACAATCTCTTCAAGGAAGTAATAGCAGAAAATTTTCCAAATATAGAGCAAGAGGTTGATACACAGATCCAGGAAACTTATAGAACTCCCTTTAGACAGGATCGGAGAAGAGGATCCCCACGCCACATAATTGTCAAAATGACCAATGTGGAAGCCAAGCAGAGAATCTTAAAGGCAACAAAAACAAAGGGCCAAGTGACATTCAGAGGCAAACCAATTAGAATCACTCCAGACTTCCCAAACCAAGTCATGAGAGCCAGAAGGGCTTGGAGTAACATATTCCAAACTCTGAAAGAAAACAACTTCCAGCCAAAAATTTCCTATCCAGCAAAACTTTCTATCAAATTAGATGGAGAAATAAGAAGCTTCCATGACAAACAGAAACTGAAGGAATTTATGTCTTCAAAACCAGCGCTAGAGAAAATACTCAAAGAGATTAACTACAAAGAAGAAATAGGTAACACTCACCAGAACCAGAGAAACAAGATTTTCCATCCAACAGACAACTAAGATTGGTTATCTGTGGAGATTCATTATTTTTGTTAGTCTTTACCTATCTCGAAATGATATTGTTTGCCTTTATTGTTGTTAATTTTTAGGATTTCTAGTTGGAATATTAATATACCTTCAGATATAGCATTTGGAAATATTTTATCCAATTCTATTAGTAACTTTTAACTCTGTTTACATTGTCTTTGGATATACAATATTTTTTTTCCCTAGGGAGTTTGTATATTCTTCTGTTGCCTGTGCCATTGAAATCATAACCAAGAAATCACTGCCAATTTCAATTTTGTGAGGTTTTATGACCCAGATTTTCTTCTAAAAGTTTATAGTCTTAAGATTTATATTTAGGTCTCTTATCTATTTTGAGTTAATACTTGTATGTGGGTTTAGGTAAGGGTCCAATTTTATTCTTTTCCATGTAATTATTATTTTTCAACAATATTTAGTTAAAAGATTATTATTTCCACCACCAAATGTTCGTGGAAACCTTGTCAAAAATAACTTGACAATATAGGGAAGAATTTAGCTCAAGGCTTGTATTTAACTCCAATGGTTTATATATCTGCCTTTAGAACAGTATTACACTGTTTCAATTATTGTAGCTTTATATGGTTTGAAATCAGAAAATATATATCTGCTAGCTTTGTTCTTTTTCAAGATCGTTTTGGGTATCTAGAATTCATATTCCATATTAGGATAGATTTTTTTCTGAAAAATAAATATATTAATATATAATAGTTTCACCTAAAAAAACAGAAAAAAATATGCTCTGGTAAGAAAGAAAGCAAAAAGAAATATTGAAATGTTATCTTTAAGTTATCAAAAGCTTGGTATCAGACAAATGAAACTGTTATGTGAGATTAACATTTTTAATTTTGGATAAATTGCTATAATACTAGATGTCAACCACTAAGCCAAGCATGGGAAGGAGGGATGGGGAGGGAATGGGGTGGGGATCGGGTGGGGGCTGACTGGGCGATGTGTGCATGTATGTCTACAAAAGTTTGTATCCCAGTAAGATGTATGAATACAGTGCACCAATAAAATAAAATTAAAAAAAAAATAAAATAAAAAAAATAAATTAATAAAAAAAAGAATAGGTAAGGAAGACTTCTGCATTGCTAAACGTTATTTACCACTTGCAGAATTACAAAACAGCTCTCTATAATCAGAATTATAACACAAAAGGGGTGATATAGACAAATATGCATAGCTTTCCTTGGAAGGGCAGTATTTTCCTCTACATGGATCACTGACTATCTTTTTTTACTTAATCCCCAAATCTGGTACATGGTAGATGCCCCATAAACCCTTGCTAAATGGATGGATGTCCTATGCTTTCAGCATTAAGCTAGGCCCTTCCCATGGATCATCCCATTAATCTTTCCAACAACCCTTTAAGATAAACATTATTGTTATACTATTGATGAGAAACTAACTTACTGACATTATGTAGTTATTGTATCTTAAAGGTTGGGGTAAAAAACAGCAGAGGAATTTGATTCAGATCTATGATCAGAAAACTAACTCTCTCTCTCTCTCTCTCTCTCTCTCTCTCTCTCTGTCTGTCTGTCTGTGTCTTCTTTCCATTTTTCCATTTAATGTATGTCCTTTTTTATTTACCATCACTGGCCCATCTCCTTCCAAATCAAGAGATGTTTATATGTTATGTTGATCTAACATGCTTCCTTCATGAGCATAATGTTGGAGACCCTTGCTTTAGAAAAGCAAGTGCATAGTAGCACTCAGAAGAATCCAAGTGCAAATAAGAGACACTTGACACATCTCTCTGTAGCCTTGCAGATTAGCAGAGGACATTACCAACCTAGACTGCTGTGTCCACCTTAGGTGTTCCATTCCTAATTATCTGGATAAGAGAGCTAGATAAATTCAACCGTGTGTGTGTGTGTGTGTGTGTGTGTGTGTGTGTGTGTATGTGTGTGACAGAAACCAGGACAGGTTCACATTCATTGTGTGCTTCTTGTCATCCCCAAACACTCTAAGGTAGGCACTGGAATCCTGCCCTCTTTATAGGTGAAGCAAGCTAAAGTATAGGAAGCCGGCTTCACAAACTCACATAGTGATGCTGCAGCTCGGGGCTTGGCTGAGCCCTGGGACTGCTCCCTGTCACCTCCCTAAGTCACTCTCTCTCCTGTCTGCATGGCCCTTTCAGGCTTGCTCTACCATCAGGTCTGTTTTTGACAAATCTCTTTGCCATGATTATCATTTTAGCCTCCAAGGGTACAGAGCTTCCTAGACTTCCCAGGGCTCCCAGCCTTGCCGGGCTGATAACCACAGATCGGCTCAAGTCCCGGAAACTATTTTCTGGCCACTGGGCACTTGGGATGATGTGGGTACTTTACATTCACCCCGAGAGAAGCAGGGGCCAGAGAACAGGGAAAAAGAGTAGTCTTCTGAGGCCTGCAATAGGTGAATGTCAAAAAGATGTGGACCAAATGTTAATGTGAAATCATTCTCTCTGTTCCCTAAGTCCCCAAATAATTCCCAGCTTTCTTTGCTTTCCAGAAAATAGGCTTCCCTCGGAGTGAAGTGAGGGCATGTTTTTTGAAACCTCCATATGAGACTTGACATGAATAACTACACTGCGCTGCAGGGAGAAGGTGGTGATGCGTGGGTGGCTTGGTTTACCTACATTATTTCACTTAATCTTCATGACCCACCTCTGAGACGGGCACTATTACTATCCTTATTTTGGAAACTAGGAAGGGAGGCTAAATAACTTGCCCAGGTTAAGCACTTTGTGCAAGGTCCCAAGAAGCTGCAATTTACCAATAGCAGAGGCATTTCATGGAGACAACAGGGGCCACCAAAAGCAACATGGCAGCTGTGTGAAGCATACGCCTGATTCCCACACCCCTTTCCGCATGTCCCTTGGCAGAGAACCATGGGGAGTGGTGCCTTGTACTTCATAGGCACTGAGGCATGTGATCTTTAATTCTGAGCAACATACTACTCATCTTCTTCAAACCATTATGAAGCTATCTGTCCCCCAGGGCACTTTATAATGCTCATTCCCAATAAAGGATAACAGTGCGTTCAAATAAGATCAGGAAAAGGCTTTGCTGTTACTATCACACATGAAGGAACATTAAGCAGCTTTACCTGACGAAGGCCACTGCAATCAGGCAAATGCTTACTAACCAACCGGTCACTCTTTTGATCAGTTGACCCTATAAAGGCTTTTCTTATATGCTTAAAGGGAGGACTGAAAAATGAACACTAGATCCTTGTCCTCAGTGCCTTCCGGAGTTTTGGAATTTCATCCCAAAGGGCCATTAGTTCTAGTTGAGAGGAGAGAAAAAGTGCACTGAAGAACCACGCGTATACTTGTTAGGAGAACTTCACTCTGTTGCTAACTCAGCTTGAGCTACGCTTCAGCATGCTCTTTGTCTATTTAGACATTAGCAACTTGGTCAACAGGAATCTAAAATAATCTAGCTCAGCTTTTATAAAACATTCATTGTTTTATGAGTGTTGTATGAATGGAATATGTAAAACAGTAAGCGGTTCCGGTTTGGGTGACATGCCTCCCTCACACCAAAGCAGATCATCCCTGTGGCAGGCAAGGCTTCCACGGAACACAACTTTTGAAAACACCAACCAGTTTCTGCTCTAGGGAGGTGGAGTCAGGCATGCTGAGCTATTCAGGGCATTAGACTTCTGCCAGAGGAAAGGGAAGATCTGGATTGGACTGGGAATTATCAACATTTCTTTCCCCTGATAGCCTACCTTCAATTCTTTCTTTCTTTCCCTCTCTCCCCTTCCTTCCTTTCATCCTTCCTTCTCTCTTCTTTCTCTTTCTTTCTTCCTTTCTTCCTATAGTACTGAAGATTGAACCTAGAGCCTCATGCATACTGCTAGGCAAATGCTCTACCACTGAGCCACATCCCCAGTTGTCAGTCCTATCTTTCAAGGTGGTATTTGTAAACAAGGGAGGGTCACATGTAGGTGTTGGTCACAGGTACACTCAGAGGGCAGATGAGGTATGGAAAAGACCCTCTTCCTCCAACCCGCTGCCAGTGTGGAGAGAGATTCCCTCCATCTCACTGACCCCATTCCCTGGTTGAGACATTTGGTCAGAAGGGACTGTGAAGTTCATTATATTGTGCTATTTTCTGCTTACAAGTACCTCTTGACCTCCACCTATAATATTTGAATACTCTTGATCCAAATGAAGTCTTTGTACCTAAAAGGCATTCATCTTAGCCGAGCGTGGTGGCGCACGCTTGTAATCCCAGCATTCGAGAGGCTGAGACCGGAGGATCGTGGTTTGTGGATAGCCTCAGCTACTTAGTGAGGCCCTTTGCAACTCAGATTCAAAATAAAGAATAAAAAAAATAGAGCAGGGGTGTAGCTTGGAGGTCAAATACCCCTGGGTTCCATCCCTAGACCTGCAAAAAAAAAAAGAAAAAAAGAAAGAAAAGGCATTCATCTCAGGGGCAGTAAGTTAGTATTATTATGTTTCATTTCAGAAACTTGGAGCCTCTATGGGTGTGTACACAAAAGGATGACCCTCAGGAAACTGGATGACCAGAGGACAGGAATGGCAAGGGAACTGTCTTTCCACCAAGTACCCGTCTACATTGTCAGTCAGATACATGAGAATAGCTCACCATTCAGAAAAGTCAATAAACTTTAGCTAAAAGAACATAAGAAAAAAAATGATCTATATAGAAATCCTTCCTACTTGGATCTTTATCTTGATCCTGTAACCAAGTTGATTTGAATGATTTTATCTTTCTCGAGGATTGGTATGTTCTCATTTTCTTTAGGATATCCCAATCTCTCACTCTAAATATACTTTTATATTAGGCACTTAAAACCCAGTTTCCTCTATGTTATTATGGTTTGGATTTAAAATCTCCCCTAGCCGGGCGTGATGGTGCATGCTTGTAATCCTCACGTTTGGGAGGCGGAGACAGGAGGATCGCGCTGGTTTGGAGCCAGCCTTGCTGGCTTAAGAGACCCTGTTTTCAAAAAAAAAAAAAAAAAAAAATATATATATATATATATATATATATATATATATATATAAAATAGGAGTGTAGTCTGGAGGTAGAAGGGCTTTCAGGAACCCTAGTACCACCAAAAAATTAAAAAGAAAAAAATCTCCCCTAAACCTCATGTGTTGGTAATATAGCCAGGTGCAAAGGTCAACATGGTTAGAGGGGGTGAATCCCTGGAGTATGGCCATGGGCTGTATCTGTTCTTGCCTTCTCATTCTCCTCCTCCTCCTCCTCCTCCTCCTCCTCCTCTGCCTCCTCCTTCTCTTCTCTTCTCTCTCTTTCTCCTCTTCTCTTCTCTTCTCTTCTCTTCTCTTCTCTTCTCTTCTCTTCTCTCTCTCTCTCTCTCTCTCCTTCTCTTTCTCCCCCCACCCCCCAGTACCATGAGATGGGCATAGCTTTTCCCTCCTCTTGATGCCCTAAGGTCTTGTCATCCCCAGTTGGCTGACCATGGACTGACCTCTGAAACTGTGAAACAAATAAACTTTCTTCCTTTAAGTTGTGCTTGTCAGGTATTTTGGCCAAAGAGATAAGAAAGCTGACTAAAACACTCTGAAACCCACTTACGTTTGTTAACTATCATGGCTTACATGAGTCTGGAATTTATGACTGCTTTTAGAGTAAACCCATGCCAGAAAACATTAGCAAGAAGATGCTGTTCTGTTGTAAGGCCATGGGAAAGGCCATGGTAATGGGAGAGAAGGGGCGAAATGTCTTGGATACTGCATACTTTACCAGTTATGTCATGCTGTTTGAATGACTCACTGTAGATCTGATACTGATTTGGACAATGTTTCTTCAGCCACTTGCAGACATCCTGCTGGGTCCACAGAGCCACTGGTTTTGACAGCTTCACCGTAGCTGACTATAAATAAAGAAGGACAAGAAGGTCTGTTAACATCGGCCCCATGCCTAGAAAGCACTACTGTTGAAAGTCCTAGAGTGTGGCGAAGATTCTACCTGATTCCCTGAAGATAAATATCTGGCTCTTGTCATCTTTCTAATCTTTACAAACCTCAAAATTGCTAAGAGCCACAGAAAAAAGGAAGAAGGAGAAGGCCATGAAAGTTACACTATTTTTTAGTTATCATCTCTACTAGAGGAAAAAAAAACACCTCTGGGAAGTAGTGGCTTTTACTAAATAACAATGAGATATACTGAGGGCTGCTGAGAAAGTAATTTAACTTTAGGGTTAAAATAGTGCCTCCCCAAGTGCCTTTCTCTGTATTTTAAGAAGATACATGTCCCTTATCTCTGACATCCCTAGGGCCTCGTACAACATTTGCCCCAGCAGGTGTGAATAATCATTTTAGGATGGGATGTTATAGGATTTAGATACCTGCATACTAAAAAGTACCAGTCTGCTTGGGGGCTCTAGACTTGGGGTGGCCTGCAAAGTCAAGGAACATTAGTTATGCCACAGTGGGGAAGCAGAAAGTCAATCCTGCCAGCACGTGGGAAATGGTAATAGGATAATAAGAGTCATTAGGCTTTCTATAGAAGCCAGCTGGTCAGGTCCTTTCATAGTTCACCAAATCTTTCAGGAAAGTGTTTCTAGAGGAAAATAAAAGTAAAAATCACAGAGAGGAATGAAAGGCCCAGCCTTTGACAAATGGTGGATGGCGAGTACATCTATTAATAAGCATTGACTCTGTGCCAGTCAGATAGCAGCCTTCTTCCCAGATCTCAGAAATTGGTTTAGGTGAGAGTAAGGCTTCACTATTAATAACTTTTATCACCAAGGATCAGTGTTTTCAGAAAAGGTAGGACTATAATATTGATGGTTCTTGGAAGGGTCTCAAGTCGTACAAAGATCAGGCCATACACCTCATGGTCCCTCTTGCTAGGCATCATTTTCTCTCATTTCCCTTCCCATCGTTCACATTAAGGCAAGGAGAAAGCCTTAGTTAGGGAGGAGGGTGAGTCAGCACCTCTCAAACACTTGCTAACATGTTTTTATTGATTGACTTACTTATTTTTTGACCGAGAGAAGGCTTGCGTCAGCTTCAGAATCACACATAAAGCAGCAAACCTAGCATCTAACTACTACTGTTCTGCTTTTTATTACATTTACAGTTATCTTTGTTATCTAGCAAATAAAATATGGCATACACATTTTCCATTCTATAGTGATATCTAGTTTTCTAAAACAAATTTGAGTTCAAAAAAAGCTTACTGGTCTAATTTTAAGGAAAACAGTAAGAGAACAATCATACAGATGGTGAGAAGATAACAGTAAAAATAGCGAGAGGAGCCAGGCGGTGGCGCAAGCTTGTAAGCCCAGCATTTGGGAGGCGGAGACCGGAGGATCGAGGTTCAGCTACTTAGTGAGGCACTTTGCAACTCAGTGAGATCCTGTTTCAAAACTAAAAAGACTTAACAAGTAGGGCTAGAGGTGTAGCTCAGAGGTACAAAATAAAGCAAGAGATACATGGAAATGACTCGTTTGGGAAGTACAGTGCTCAGGTATTATTATTATTATTATTACTATTATTATGCTTCCATTTGAGTGACTTGTTGGGCTATTGCTTACAAAATAATCACAAACAATATTGCTTTTCACTTTGTATTATGATAATCTTTTTTTTTAACTGTGGCAGATTCTATTTGTTAGGTATAAATCAATACACACATGCACACACACATATATATACACACATACACACACATATATATATATATATGTATGTATAAAACACATGTTTTATATTTAATAGGACTAACATTATTTCCAGTGATATTTGGGTTGATGTTTGCATTCACTGAATTTCAGGAAGGTATGTGACTAAACTTACCAACAGAGTACAGTGGAATCGATGCTATGTTATAAAAAAAGATACAGTTCACCTGTAATCCCAGTACCTAAGATGCTGAGATAGGAGGATCATAGATTCAGACTACCCTCACCAAATTTATGAGACTCTCAGCAACCTAGCAAGACCCTGTTTCAAAACAAAAGGGCTAAGGATATATCTCAAAGTTAGAATTCCCCTGGGTACAATCCTAAGTATCAAGAAAAAAAAAAGTACAGTTTCTGCCTGGCTCACACTCCTAGAATTTATCCTCAGAACACAGTCACCATATGGTGAGAATGCCCAGGCCACAGGAAGAGACCATGTGTAGGAAGAGACCATGTGTAGGAGTTTGGGCCAATTCCTCCAGTTAAAGTCTCTGCTGATAGCAATCACCAACCCTTAGAACAAGCTTCAGAAAAATCTATCCACCATCCTTAAATCTTCTAGCTGAGGACACCGGACACTGTGACGAAAAGACAAGGCTTCCTTGCTGTGCTGAGTGAATTCCTGACTCACTTAAAAGGTGAGCACTGTAAATAATTTTCACATGTCACTTGGATTTAGGGTACTTTGTTGGCAATCCTAATAACTAGAACATTGCATTATATGCTCAGTGAGGAAAGTAGCTGCTATAACTTTGTGTTCCCTATAGGCCACAAAGCAATACTAGTAAATTAAAAAAAAGATATGATTACTTGTATCATTTCATATCATAATGTTCTGAAAGTAGGAATAAACAACAGGAAAATCCAGAGAAATTATATAAATACATGGAGATGGAATAACGTGTGTGTGTGTGTGTGTGTGTGTGTGTGTGTGTGTGTTGCAGGGATTGAACCTAAAGAGTTTTATCTCCAAGCTACCCCAAGTTCTATTTTTTATTTGGAAACAGGGTCTCGCTAAGTTGCTAAGCCTGACTTTGAATCTGTGATCTTCCTGTCTCAGCGACCCAAGTACTAGGATTACAGGTGTGTTCCACATCTGGCTGAATGATACTTTTGGAATAAGGACAGTATCACTGAAGAAATAAAGGGAAGAATAAAAAGGATCAAACTACCTTGAAACAGAAAAAAAAAATTTTAAATCAATAAAACTAGAGAATAAAAACAATACAAAGGTTAAAAAAAAGCTGTTTAAAAAGGAAACGACAATGCCTCGCATTGCATTTAATAGACACTCTGCGCATGCCCAGGGAATAAGTGAATGCGTTAATAACTTCCACAGTTTGTGTTGGCTGTCCATCAGGCCTGCCTTGCTATCTATCAGGCTGGGTTTTAGGTCCAGCCTGGTGGTTCTTCCCAACACCGTGTTGTGCTTACATGGTATCTAAACGAACATGGCTGCCTCTGGCTGACGCCCTTGAGCCCAGAGTGTGAAACCATATTGACTGCTTTCCTAATTTGGATGACAAAGGAGAACCTTGGGGCATGCTACCTGCAAATGAGTTCATGCTCTTTGTTGTTCTTTGATGTTGATGACGTTCAGATTTTTCTTTTTCCTTTTGGTTTCTCATTACTTCCTTTTCCTTGCAGGATTAGGAAGCTGGAATTTCTGAATCTTTTTGGTAGTGCGTTTACCACCATGTTTCACAAGTCAGCACCTCTGAATCTTTCCTGCTCCGAAAAATTTCCTCCCGATTAGCTGAATGAGTTTATAGCTGACACATCATTACCCTGAAACTCTTGCAAGTTTCTTGCAAGTAAAGCTAATCACATTTTTTGAAGACTACTATAAACCAGTCGCAGATGGCTGTAAATTAGGAAGGGAAAGTCAGGAGGATGAAGTTGCTTATTCGTCAATATATTAAACGTGCACCTTTCTGAAAGGTCATTCTTTAACTTGATCATTTCCAAAGCAACAGGAGAGAGACCCTCTGCACTACGACTAACCCATTCTGCTGGGCTTCATGTGGAGATTTATCCAAACCTGCCAAGTCAACTCCAAACACATCTTCACCAGCCCACTATGTACCCTTTTGTTATAAATTTTCCTTTCATCATAAATTCAGTGGTTCTGAGGCTAACGCACAATGAGCTGCTTCCCTTTTCCTCAAGAATATATTCTTACTAAGGATCTATTCAGTATCACTTGCTTGGACAGGAAATTCACAGCTTAAGCCTTTATGAACCCACAGCCATATGCCTCAATATAAATGGGCATAACAAATGCAACAGAGGCTAAAGTTTCCCACCATCAACCATCATTCAATCTCCTCCTAAACCAGGGGTGATAACAATATTGACCCTATTTGTTGGCTGATTCTCAGCCTTGGCTGTATCATGAAATGGTTTTTAGTTTGCTACATGTGAACTTGTCAAGAGCCACAATGACTCCAATTCTTTCTGGATCCTCAGAGCCAATCTTCATTTGTTCAGAATGAACTGCTCTTCCCGTAGCACCTGGGTGAGCCTCCACCTCATCTCCAACACCACGCCCAACGGCAATCAGAGTAGGGGAGAGAATGCCATATCCCAATGGCTTTTAGGAGCTTGACCTTTATTTCTGTGTGCACCTTGGAACAATAAGGAGAAGCACACGTTAAAACTCCATGTACAGAACTGAACCTACTGCCCATGAAAGGTGGGAACAGGAGGCCGGAGGTGCCACATTCTTCTACTGTTCTCAACTTTCAACTCTCTACATCCATCTCTAGATGATCATTTTCTCTGATATGCTGCCAGGCCTACTTCTCTCCACTCCCTAGTAGAGCCCTAAACTGAAATAATAAAAATAGTCACAAAGCAAATAGATAAAGCATTTCACATTTACTAGAAACAGGAAACTGATAAGGAAAACAAAAACATTCTGCCCAAAGGTGAATATTAAAAAAAAAAAAAATTTTACCTGTTTCTTTTTCTTCTATCACATCATGCCAGGATTTACAACCCTGAAGACAATTTTGTTTTGTTTGCTGCCCTAAAAGAGGCCTGCGGCAGTTTATAATAGTAACCGCTATGCTTTGCAACACCAAGCAGAATTTCAGGCATTTCCTTTCTGAAATGGTCCTGGCCTTTCCACAGAAAAAACAAGCACTTCAGAAACCTTTAATTTCTATTTAACAGGAAGGCTTTATGCAAAATACACATTGCAGAGAAAAAGGTTGCTTGCAAATTAGCATCTGTTTTCAAATTATTCTTATTTTAATTTACAATATACAGCAATAATTTCAGATATGTTCTATAATAATTTCTGATTTGTGTTTAACTGAATCCTTACACATTCAATTTTAAGTTCTCCAAGGTAAACCTGAAGCTTTTCTGCTAAGCAGTAAAATGATTAAATGCTTTAAGGAAGTTTGGTATTGAAAAAACGTATTGCAAAATGCCTTTAAATTTTATTATGTAATTTAATAATTCCTTATCTTTTTGCCATATAAATTCTCTTTTAATTTCCTTGGTTTTGATTTATAAGGAAACACTGCAATTTAAACTCCCAATTGTTGTACAAACTCTTAACTAGATGAGCTTATATGAGGCCTAATCAGTTGGTTGTGAAAAAAAAATACAGAATTCTTATATTGTTTACATCCATTGGCAGGATGAAGTGAGCCTTATGGCCGAAACCCACAAAGTTGTAAACGTATCTCAGTCCCCGATTATGAGCCAGCGCCTACAAGCTGCGAGAAATGCCTTCTCTTACCATCCATCACACAGCATCCTTTCCTTAGTTCCCTGCCCTATATTTTCTACCATCTAACTCAGAACTGTAGAAAGAGGAAGAAAAGGGGAGCAGGAAACACACAATCAACTAACTACTGATGTCTGCTTTAACAGCTTTTAACGCTTCATTTTAAATGAATAACCATTTAAAAATTTTAAAGGCATTTTATTCATTTATGTAAAAAAGAGAACATAACTATGAAGCACAAAAGGGCTAGTTCCCAGAGTAATCAGCATTTGCACTAATTAATTTTTAAATACTAGCAATGCCCTTTTCTGCCAATCTCACTCTTTCATAGAAGGAAGTGGTCAGAAAATCTGAAGCCATGTTTGGCCTGTTGTATTCTGTTTCCAGGGTAGCCTATGGAATTCTTTTCATGGTCTTTCTTGGGTTTGGCCCAAAATATCTTATGATGGATTAAGCTGTTAAAATTCACACCTTTTAAAGACAAGGCATCTCACTGTTTCCAGGTAAAAGAGGAGCACAGTTCCTCATGGGTGAATGCAAGAGAGATACATGGTGTGTTATTTGACATTCTTTCATTTTTACTGCTTTCTTATCACCCGGACCACTTCATGCTTCCAATATTGTATCTTCGGGGCAGTGTTTTCAACTCCTAAGTAGCACTAATGGGGAATCAAGCGTGGAAACTATTCCAAAAACAGTGCAGCATCTCTGGTGTTTCAACTATTCACCATGTGGCAGCAGTCGTAGACCTTTACTTTCCATTCGTTTCCACAGGACATTGTAGCTCATTCATGTCCTTCAGAAGGCAGTATCCTAAATATGTTGACTACAGAAATGAAATCTAGTATTGAAATGTCTAAATCCTTATTAATTACTGCGCCACATGATTGGCTCTTGGTGTATTGGTGGAAATCTAGAACTCGGAGTGTTCTCCAAATGAATTACTACCAAACTAGAGCTTTTCCATCCTGAAGATGGATTTTTATGAATCTCAATTTTATTTTGCATCTTTCAGCTCATCATTTGAAATCCTTATTAACCATTGTATTGGATATTCTCCCATACTTAAATTGTCTATGTTAAAAAGGCTCTTTGATGCCTTTAGTAATTTTTAAGAATGTAATAGTCCTGCCGGGCGTGGTGGCGCACGCTTGTAATCCCCGCGCTTGGGAGGCGGAGACAGGAAGGTCGCTCAGGTTCGAAGCCAGCCCTGCTGGCTTAAGAGACCCTGTTTCCAAAAATAAAATATAAAATAGGTCTGGGAGTGTAGCCCAGAGGTAGAAGGGCTTCCAGGAACCCCAGTACCATCCCCTCCCCCACAAAAGAACATAATAGTCCTGTAAATACTAATAATTTGAGGTCTGCTCTTCCAAGACATCATTGTGGTGGTGACATTAGAAGAGAAAAAAAAAAGACAAATTTAGCCTGATATAGTACTTTTTCTTAGTTTTCTCTCACTGAATTTTAGTGATAAAATTTTCCATTCCTCAATGCCAAGAAAACCACAGACTCACAGAAATTGAAAGTTTGAAGGAATTGAGCAATCAATTGTTTCAAATTTAAATCAAATATAAGAATCCAATCTACTATAAGACATCTCAAATAGCAGTTTGTAGACTTAGACTATGATAACTATATCAGGGTATGTGTGTGTGTGTGTATGTGTGTGTGTGTGTGTGTGTGTGTGTGTGTGTGTGTGTGTATGTATAAATGGTTACATTTGGATAAAGAATAAGTGTCCCCTAGTTGAAAAATGATTATACTTCTTTCTTTGGTTGCTCTCTTTTTTGCTATACAAAATTTGGAAGAAATATTGATCTAGATTCTAAACTCTTCATGAAAATTCACAATATCAGAAGATATGTCTTGTGAAACAGTCCACTCATTCTAATCAGTACTAATAGAGTGTTCTTTTGTACTGAAATTAAAATTGGTCTTCCATCATCTTTCTCACTAGTTCACGAATCCTTTAGAAAAAAAAAAGCAAGATAAATGTCCTCACCACTCACTCAATAATATCCACTCCACATATCACATCAATGCTCTCCATTGGGTCTCATGACTTTTTTTGTTATCATAGTATAGGCTGATGAATCCCAAATTATGTCTCCAGCCCAGCCCTTTCTCCATGCTACATATTTTTTTTGGGGGGGGTGGTACTTGGGTTCCTGGAAGCCCTTCTACCTCTGGGTTACACTCCCAGACCTATATTTTATATTTTATATATTATTTGGAAACAGGGTGTCTTAAGGCAGTGAGGCTAGCTTCGAACCTGCGTGATCTCCTGTCTCCGCTTCCCAAGTACGGGGATTACAAGCATGCGACACCACATCCGGCTCATGCTACATAATTTTATACGCAACTGACCAGCTCACACTTCCCTTCATGTATTCAATATGTAAACACCTCAAACTCACTGTGTCCAACATGGAAATCCTATTCTCCCCCCCCAAACTGTTACATCACTTTTAACATCTCATCTGATAGAAACTTCCTCTTGTTGCTAAAGCCCTAAAGCTAAAGCTTGAATTCACCATAGAATCCTCTCTCTTATATTCCACATCTAACCTATTGGAGAAACCCGAGGATTCTACTTTGAATACATCACACTCTAATCTCTCAATCTCCAACACTGCCACACTTCTGATTAGAAACGCTATCATGCTACACCTAGAGTTTTACACCTTGGCATCTAATGCACCTAACATAGTATTCTGGTCTTTCCTTCATTTCATTTTAAACCTTTAAAATGGCTTACAAGGCCTCACACAATCCGGCTACCCAATCTCTTTGATGTCATGTTTATTACTTTCCTCCTAATATAACTTGGTCCTACCATAAGAAACCCTTTAGTATTGTTCAAAGATGCCAACAATGCCCATTTTTCAGTTAATCTGGAATGCTCTTCTCGCAGATCCTGCCACAGCTAATTCTTCATTTCCTTTGGGCATTTTGTTCAAATGTTCCTTCTCAGCCCTGTCCTGATCTCCCAATTTAATAATGCAGCACTCTTCTCTCTGGTGCTTCCAATACTCATTACCTCACCCTACTGCTTCTTTCTCCATGGAAAGTACCACATAACACACTACATAATTCACTTATTTTATCTATTGTTTATTATTTGTCTCTTTTCACTGTCTCACACCCTGCACAAGGGCTAGGGTCATTTGTATTTTGTGGAGAATCCCACACTTGAGTACAGTGCCGGGCACAAGGCAGGCACTCAGTAATTATCTGCTGAACGAACGAAAGAACTGTCTGGTCCATCAGCCATCGCATATCACAGCTCCTCTGTCCTTTGAGTGTCAGAAAACTGGTTGACGTCCCAGCTGTGCTCTTGACATTCTCTATTTGGGACTAAAGCAGCCTTTCTTCCCGTTAGATTTCTTTCATATTGAACCCCAAATGCAGAGGTAGCCTAGAACTATAATTCCAGATCCTTGATTTTTTTCTTCTTTTTTATTTCGATTGACATCGAGAGTGATGTCCTGAAACAAGCTCAGCATCTTGGATCATGCAGACCTGGGATGAAGGCCAGCTCAGCATTTATAAGCACTGTGGACCTCGGCTTGACCACAAAACCTTTCTAAACATATATCTCAAGATACTGCACATAATTCCTACCTGTGTTTGGGGGAAGGATTAGAAATGGTTTATCTATAGCACTTCCCCAGTGCCTACCACACGCAATGTATACCCTGATATCTCTGGAATGGCATTAGTATGCTCTTCTGCTGGATTTTCAAGCCTGTCCTGGGGAAACCAGAAACTGGAGACCAAGTGACTTGCTGGGTTTTTTGTTTGTTTGTTTGTTTTCGTGCTTGGGATTGAATTTAGGGGCATTCTACCTCTGAGCTATACCCCCAACTCTATTTTTTTTAATTTAGAAACTGAGTCTCACTAGTTATTGAGAGCCTTACTAATTTGCCGAGGCTGGTGCTCCCACACCTGGCCAAGTAACTTGAATTGTAGGTATGGGGAGATGATGTTAAGTATAGTCAGCTGAGCCTAAAAGAAGGGGGAGAAGATTTTTTAAAAGACACCAGCAGCAAAGAGACATAGCTGGGCATGGTGGTGTACTCTTGTAATCCCAGAATTTGGGAGGCTGAGACCTGAGGATCATGGTTAGTGGACAGCCTCAGCTACTTAGTGAGGCCCTTTGCAACTCAATGAGACCTTATTTCAAAACAAAGAATAAAAAATAGTGCAGGGGTTTCATCCTTAGACCTGCAAAGAAAAAAAAAAATAGAAAAGATAGGCATAGGACAAAATACAGGTAGGCATAGAAGAAAATAAAGGTAGACACAGGATGAGAGAGAGAGAGAGAGAGAGAGAGAGAGAGAGAGAGAGAGAGAGGAGTGAGAGAGGAAGGAAGGAAGGAAGAACAAAAGGGGAGATAAGCCAGGTGTGGTGGAGCACACTTGTAATCTCAGCATTCCAGAGGCTGAGACTGAGGATCATGGTTCGCGGCCAGCCTTGGCTACTTAGTGAGGCCCTTGAAACTCAGTGAGACCCTGTTTTAAAATAAAGAATAAATAAAATAGTGCAGGGGGTATAGCTCAGAGGAAGAGTGCCCCTGGGTTCCATTCCCAACACTACACACACACACACACACACACACACACACACACACACGCGCGCGCGCGCGCGATAAAGATAAAGCCAGGTGTGGTGGAGCACACTTCTAATCCCAGTACTTGAGAGGCTGAGACAGGAAGATTGCAGCTTTGAAGCCAGCCTCAGTGACTTAGTGAGGCCCTCTGAAGCACAGAGAGACTGTTTCAAGCTAAAATAAATAAATAAATAAATAAATAAATAAATAAATAAATAAAGGGCTGGGGATAAAGCTCAGAGGTAGAATGCCCCTGGGTTCAATTCCCAGTTCTATAACAAAAGAAAAAATAAAGACAAAGATAGCATATCAAAAGAGATAAATGGATACTCCAAAATTTTATAGAACTATATAGGATGTCACCTGTGACTTCCAGTGGGAAGTAGTCCATTGGTTTTCCCCTGAGACTCTGAGTCAGCTTTGTCTTATCTCCAGGGACAGTCATATTCAAAGTGTCCTAATCCCACAGCAACATGTTGCATAATTACCCAGGCAACTATAGAGCTGTTTATAAAGGTGTGTTATCCAGATGTATATAGATGCTAGTGCTGGCAAGCTGCGAAGTAGATGCTTGTAGGCAGTGCTGGTGAGATACATGCCGCTGGGCATCAGGGCTTCTAACAATAAAACCTCATAGAAGGAATAAAGAGACGTGCACAGGCAGTCAACAAGAAACAGGATGTATCTGGCATGGTGGATGGCTCTAGTTATCAAGGCCTGCTCTTCCAATTGGCCCAGATTGTGCCGCCTGTCAAGAGAAATAAAGGGGAAGAGGATCACACTGTACTTTGTGTCTGTCTCAGTACAACAGGAAAGCCCATCACTCATCCCAGAGTTGAGCATGCCCTGTGGGGGATGCAGCGTGTGCAGACACAAAGGAGCACACACGCTGAGCTCAGATCTTCTGAACAAGCCCCCGAGTAAAGGCTGGGTAAAGAAACATGTGATGGAAGCAAAAATAAAAACAAATATGAACTCTAAAATGTCTATTGATCACCATCATCTTGTACTTCTACAATTCCTTTGAGTAACAAAAGATTGAAAACAAAAATGTTTTCAGTGCTAAATGGACCATGTGCAACACTTCTGGAGTTCCTCTGTCATGATTTAGCATCTATTTCCCCACCTTTTGAATCTGGGGGACAAGGAAGAGCTATGTGGCTTCCTTTAACAGAAGGACACAACAGAGGTGATGAGGGGGCAGGTCTGAGCTTTCAAGAGAATGCAATGCTTGTATGTGTTCCTGTTCTTCTAAAATCCCCATGAGAACACAGATGGCCGAGCCTGACCAAACCTGGCCAGGAAAGGTGACCAGGGCACCTACTGATATCATTCCAGACTCAGTATGAGACAGGAAGTTGTAACAGACTATGGAAAGAATTGTGAGGGGGGGTTTAGATAAATCATCTTTAATCTTCCTAGCAACCGATCAAGTGGTTATTGCACCAGGTTTATAAAGCAATAGGCTTAGAAGTGAGGTAGCTCATCCAAGGCCACACTGCTAGTGAGTTTCAGAGCTGCATTTGGTCCAGGTCTGCAACAATGCCACACACCATCACCATGCTTACTTCTTAGTGTCACCTTGGCTTGATGGACATAGTGGAAAAATGAGGGTCAGCAATGTGAGCTATCCTAGTGAGGTTCACAGGGCCAGAATGCTTAATTACTCAAGACAAAACTGATCACAGACAATCCTCCTTTTGTCCCAGTCTAAACATGGGGAGGGCAGAGCTGGGCTCAGAATCAGTCACCTGGCCCCTGCTCCTGGGCTTTTCCCACTCTTTTTATGGTGGAAGGCGGCAGAGTTTTCGTACCATTTGGTAGTGTGGTGCTAATCTCTCTGTATCACCAGTAGTATGAGAATGAAAACATCTATTCTGCCCATATTACAGAATTGTGAAGATAAAATTAAACAACGAAAAGCCTGAGTGTTTGATTTGGAACATTTTATAAAGAAGAGAAGTCTTCTGGGGAAGACAGAGCCATCCTACAGTTGGCCCTCCAGAGAAAGCAGTCACTACAAAGAAGTTTCTGCAATGGTATTAATAGGGCTAGATGGGGGCTCGGAACTGGAGAGTCTAGAGACTCTAGAGTCTTTGAGGGTAAGGGATAATCCATACAAAGTTTCCTATACTGGTCTTAGGCTTTAAAAAATTAACTTAGGTCCTCTGCAATTTAGTAAGACTTTGTTTCAAATTAAAAATTAAAATAGGGCTGGGGTATATCTCAGAGGTAGAATGGCCCTGAGTTCATGAGTTCAACCCCCAGTACTACAGACATGAAAAAAGTTTAATTTACTAAAAGGATAGTCAGACCCCTATCCCCATGACTACTTTTCTTTTTCTTTTTCTTTTTCCTGGCAAAATGGTTTGCCTATGTACTCAATGCAGTCAAATGATGAATTAATTCAATGGGAATATTTGAGGAATGAACATTTGTGTCCCCTCAAAATTCCTATGTTGATACCCCAACTCCCAATTTTTATTTGCAAACAGGTTGGTTAGGGAAGTTATTAAGGTTAAACAAGGCTGTAATTATAGGCAGTCACTGATAGAATTAATGTTCTCATAAGAGGAGACACCAGAGTTCCCCTCACCACCACCACTCAGTGAGGAAGGAAGGAAGGAAGGAAGGAAGGAAGGAAGGAAGGAAGGAAGAAAAAGGGGAGATAAGCCAGGTGTGGTGGAGCACACTTGTAATCTTGTAATCTCAGCATTCCAGAGGCTGAGACTGAGGATCATGGTTCGCGGCCAGCCTTGGCTACTTAGTGAGGCCCTTGGAACTTAGTGAGACCCTGTTTTAAAATAAGAATCTGATTGTGCTAGCATCTAGACAGGCTTCCAGGCTCCAGAAATCCGAGAAACACATTTCTGCTATGTAAGCCACCCAGTCTGTGGTACTTTTTTTTTAACAGCAGCCCATGCTGATTAAAAGAAGGGCAAACTAATTCAGAGAGACTGGCCAATTCAGATTAAGAATCTAAGTTTGATAGCACTTTTTAAAAATCTCACTAGCGATATATAATCAGGAAGAGTATAAATTAGAAGTGGTAAATTATACAGTAATCAAGACAGTACATTTTTCTTACACATTTGTGTTTACTTCTCAAATACTGGCTTTTATACAATTAAAAGTTTTATTGAGAATTTACTCCATTAACATAATTATCTTTATTTTTTATCAATTATTTTTCCCGAATCCATGTCTACGCACACGTTTTTATGGCCGCACTCTCTTCTGAACAAATAATTATGCATCTCTTTGATTAATAATTTAAGTAATTTTATGCTTCTATAATCAGCCTGTTTATTTTCTAATCTTCTTGTTGCTATAAAGGAAAACATGAGAGCATGCCAGGCCCCTGGAGAAACCAGGCCCAGTAAGACGCTGGGTTCTGGGTGGGGGTCGCACACGGCGCACAAAAGTCAGGGCCCGGGTCGTGGGACCCTGGGCCCTGGGCCGAACTGCGTGTAGCACACCAGACCCCTGGAGAAACCGGGCCCAGTAAGAAGCTGGGTTCTGGGCAGGGGTCGCGCGCGGGGCACGCCAGATGGGGCCCGGGTCGCGGGACTCTGGGCCCCAGGCCGAACTGTGAGTAGCACGCCAGACCCCTGGAGAAACCAGGCCCAGTAAGATGCTGGGTTCTGTGCGGGGGTCGGGCGCGGGGCACGCCAGCTGGGCCCTGGGTCGCAGGACTCTGGGCCCCGGGCCGAACTGCGAGTAGCACGCCAGACCCCTGGAGAAACCGGGCCCAGAACAGAAAAAGATAAAGAAAAATATCGGAGAGGAGGTAAAAAAGCCGTTATGGATGCCAGGACACTGGTGATGCAGACAAAACTTATCTAAATGCACTGGAACTTATGGAAAAATTCGCCATGAAAGAGGACTGCTATTTCTCTATATTGTTAAGAATCTCAGACATCACATATAAGGAGAGAGTTTAGCGGAGACCAAGGAGAAATGCGGTGTTGAAAGAGTTCTCCGCGATGGTGGTGGAGACTTGTATTCAGGAGAAGCAGAAACCGAATCTTACCAACTTTATTTTTTTTGGAGAAATTACACCAAATGTCGAATGCTACCATCACGCATGCTTAGGAACACTGGACAACATTCAGAGTGGAAAAAGAGCCTGGGAAGGAAGGATTTGAAATGGTGGAGGCAGTGGCAATGCCAGTGGCCAATACTCAGGGGAGGCAGAGATCTGATACATTACACCTGGAACCTTTGAAATAATAATCACAGAGACAGTGATCGTAACCTACTGAGGGGTTATGTGGGCGCCGGGGCCAGTGGCCGACATCGGAGCTTGCTGTAAGGCAAGGCCACTACTGAGGCCTCCGTGGCCGGGATTGGAACCTGCAGAGGGGTTAGACCGATGCTGGGGCCAGCGAGGCCGGCATTGGAGCCTGCCATGAGGCAAGGCCGGTACTGGGACCTCCGAGGCCAGGATAAGAGCCTGCCCAGGGGTTAGGCCGGTGCTGGGGCCAGTGTGGCCGGCATCGGAGCCTGCTGTGAGGCAAGGCCGGTGCTGGGGCCTCTGAGGCCGGGATAAGAGCCTGCTGAGGGGTTAGGCCGGTGCTGGGGCCAGCGAGGCCGGCATCGAAGCCTGCCGTGAGGCAAGGCCGGTGCTGGGGCCTCCGAGGCCGGGATCGGAGCCTGCCTTGAGGCAAGGCCGGTACTGGGGCCTCTGAGGCCAGGATAAGAGCCTGTCGAAGGGTTAGGCCGGTGCTGGGGCCAGCGAGGCCGGCATCAGAGCCTGCTGTGAGGCAAGGCCGGTGCTGGGGCCTCCGAGGCCAGGATTGGAGCCTGCCCTGAGGCAAGGCCGGTGCTGAGGCCTCCAAGGCCGGGATTGGAGCCTGCCTTGAGGCAAGGCCGGTACTGGGGCCTCCGAGGTCAGGATAAGAGCCTGCCGAGGGGTTAGGCCGGTGCTGGGGCCAGTGAGGCCGGTATTGGAGCCTGCCGTGAGGCAAGGCCGGTACTGGGGCCTCTGAGGCCGGGATAAGAGCCTGCTGAGGGGTTAGGCCGGTGCTGGGGCCAGCGAGGCCGGCATCGAAGCCTGCCGTGAGGCAAGGCCGGTGCTGGGGCCTCCGAGGCCGGGATCGGAGCCTGCCTTGAGGCAAGGCCGGTACTGGGGCCTCTGAGGCCAGGATAAGAGCCTGTCGAAGGGTTAGGCCGGTGCTGGGGCCAGCGAGGCCGGCATCAGAGCCTGCTGTGAGGCAAGGCCGGTGCTGGGGCCTCCGAGGCCAGGATTGGAGCCTGCCCTGAGGCAAGGCCGGTGCTGAGGCCTCCAAGGCCGGGATTGGAGCCTGCCTTGAGGCAAGGCCAGTACTGGGGCCTCTGAGGCCAGGATAAGAGCCTGCCATGAGGCATGACCAGTGCTGGGGCCTCCAAGGCCGGAATCGGATCCTGCCGAGGGGTTAGGCCGGTGTTGGGGCCAGCGAGGCCGGCATTGGAGCCTGCCATAAGGCAAGGCCGGTACTGGGGCCTCCGAGGCCAAGATAAGAGCCTGCCGAGGGGTTAGGCCGGTGCTGGGGCCAGCGAGGCCAGCATCGGAGCCTGCAGTGAGGCATGACCAGTGCTGGGGCCTCCGAGGCCAGGATTGGAGCCTGCCGAGGGGTTAGGCCGGTGCTGGGGCCAGTGAGGCCGGCATCGGAGCCTGCCTTGAGGCAAGGCCGGTACTAGGGCCTCCGAGGCCAGGATAAGAGCCTGCCGAGGGGTTAGGAAGGTGCTGGGGCCAGCAAGGCCGGCATCGGAGCCTGCCGTGAAGCAAGGCCGATACTGGGGCCTCCTAGGCCAGGATAAGAGCCTGCTGAGGGGTTAGGCCAGTGCTGGAGCCAGTGAGGCCGGCATCGCAGCCTTCCGTGAGGCATGGCCGGTGCTGGGACCTCCGAGGCCAGTATCGGAGCCGGCCGAGGGGTTAGGCCGGTGCTGGGGCCAGCGAGGCTGGCATCGGAGCCTGCCGTGAGGCAAGGCCGGTACTGGGGCCTCCGAGGCCGGGATTGGAGCCTGCTGAGGGGTGAGTCCGATGCTGGGGCCAGCAAGGCCGGCATTGGAGCCTGCCATGAGGCAAGGCCGGTGCTGAGGCCTCCGAGGCCGGGTTGGAGCCTGCCTTGAGGCAAGGCCGGTACTGGGGCCTCCGAGGTCAGGATAAGAGCCTGCCGAGGGGTTAGGCCGGTGCTGGGGCCAGTGAGGCCGGTATTGGAGCCTGCCGTGAGGCAAGGCCGGTACTGGGACATCCGAGGCCGGGATAAGAGCCTGTCGAGGGGTTAGTCCGGTGCTGGGGCCAGCGAGGCCGGCATCGGAGCCTGCCGTGAGGCAAGGCCGGTACTGGGGCTTCCGAGGTCAGGATAACAACCTGCTGAAGGGCTAGACCTGTGCTGGGGCCAGCAAGGCCGGCATGGAGCCTGCCGTGAGGTGAGGCCAGCATCAGATCCTGCCGTGAGACATGGCCAGCGCTGGGGCCTCCTAACCCGGGAACGGAACCTGCCAAGGGGTTAGGCCGGTGCTGGGGCCAACGAGGCCGGCATTGGAGCCTGCCGTGAGGCTAGGTCGGTGCTGGGGCCTCTGAGGCCGGGATTGGAATCCTGCCAAGGCGTTAGACCGGTGCAGGGGCCAATGGCCAGCATCGGAGCCTGGCGTGAGGCAAGTTCACTCTTGCGGCCTCCAAGGCCGGGACCAAAGCCAGCTTAGGGTTTAGACCGGTGCAGGGGCCAGAGAGACCAGAACTGGGGCCTCCCATGAGGCAAGGCCGCTGCTTGAGCCAGCGAGGTCTGGATCAGTCCACTGAGTAGCCAGGCCACTACTGGGACCATCAAGAGTGGGATCGGTACTTGCAACGCAGCATGCACAGAGAAATATTGCAGAAAATATAAATCAGACGGTTCTCTTAATCAGCAATAACTAGGAGGAAAAGGGCAACAGGAAGAGGTTGAGCTATAGAAAGGGCCCTATAGTGAAGCAACTAATGTGACCAATCAGAGGGTATGTAATACTGGAGGACGGAGCCTCTTTAAAACGCAGGAGGTACATAAACAAATGTATCAAAGTAAATCACCAAAGAAGCGTTGGATGGAGGGAGGGGAAGGGAATGGGATGGGGGCTGGAGGAGGGCTAATTGGATGATGTGTGCTTGTGTATCCTCTCAAGTCTTGTACTCCAATGTGATTGATATATGACTACAATGCACCAATTTAAAAAACAAATTAATAAAAAATAAATAAATAAATAAATAAATAAAGGAAAACATGAATGTGGTGTAAAAAAATAAGTGAAGCAAAAGGGCATATAGTGTAAAACACATCTCTTGTCCTATTTCTTTTAACTGGAAGCTATTTTCCTTCAAAGTAGAATCCCTTCATATTTCTAACTCAAATATCTCCTTCCTCCAATTTCACTTGCAGCTTTAGGAGCAATTTCTTCTATTTTTCAAGTACTTTTATTAATGAATCTCAATTTTTCATCATAGTGATGTTCAATGTTATACAAACATGTATGTATATAGCTGCTGGTGAATCCCTTCCATACCCCACCCCATAACCCCTCCTCCCTACACACATTAGTGAGATTGATAGGAATATCTATCTGAATTAGTTTCTTGCTTAATCCTCTTTTTACTCCCCCCTAATGCCCTCCACTATTCTGCAGGACTTTCTCCTATCTATCTATCTATCTATCTATCTATCTATCTATCTATCTATTTTTGGTGGTACTGGGGTTCCTGGAAGCCCTTCCACCTCCGGGCTACACTCCCAGACCTATTTTTACATTTTTATTTAGAAACAGGGTCTCCTAAGCCAGTGCGTGCTGCTGGCTCCGAACCTGCGCGATCCTCCTGTCTCTGCCTCCCAAGCGCGGGGATTACAAGCGTGCGCCACCACGCCCGGCTCTCCACATTATTTAAAGCCACTTAAGTTTCCTATTTTCTCTCTAGCCTGCACCTATGAGAGAAAACAAACAAACAACTCTTGACTTTCTGAGACTAGCTGATCTCACGTAAGCATAATATTCCCTAGTTCTATTCATTTTCCTGCAAATGATGTAATTTTGTTCTCTTTATGGCCGGGTAGAATTCTATTCCATGTACATACCACATTTTCTTTATCCACTCATATGTCAACAGATACCTCGGTTGATTCCATAATTTGGCTATTATAAATAGTGTTACTATAAACCATGGTATACATGTATTGCTCTAGTATTCTAACTTTAATTCTTTTGGAAAAATACCAAAAAAGTGGCAAAGCTGGGTTACATGATGTTTCATTCCTAGTTGTTTTTTTTTTTTTTTTTTTTTGCGTGTCTGGGGATGGAACCCAGAGGCATTTGACCTCCGAGTTATACCCCCTGCCCTATTTTTTAGGCTTTATTTTGAAACCGGGTCTCACTGAGTTGCAGAGGGCCTCACTAAGTAGCTGAGGCTGTCCATGAACCACGATCCTCCAGGTCTCAGCCTCCCGAATGCTGGGATTACAAGCGTGTGCCACCATGCCCGGCCATTCCTAATTTTTTGAGAAAACTCCACACTGATCTCCATCGCGGTTGTTCTCATTTATAATCCCACTAGCAGAATATAAGAGCTTCTATTTCCTCACATCCTCACCAGCATTTATTATTGTTTGTATACTTTCATATTGGCACTGGAGGATTGAAACCAGGGGTACTCTACCACTGAGCTATATCCCCAGCCCTATTTTATTTTTTATTTTGAAACAGGGTTTCACTAAATTGCTGAGAGTCTTGCTAAATAATTGCTGAAGCTGACCTCAAACCCGTGATCCTCCTGTCTCAGCCTCTCAAGTGCTAGGATTACAGGTGTATGCCACCATCTTTGGCAATATTGTTTGTATTCTTGATGACTGACATTCTTACTGGAGTTAGATGGAATTTCAGTGTAATTTTGGTTGCCTTTCCCTAATTGCTAATGATGTTGAATATTTTTCATATACTTATTGGCCAATTGTATTTCTTATTTTGAGAAGTGGCTATTGAGATAAATTCCCATTCTTTTATTGGTCTTTTCTTCTCAATGCTAAGTTTTTTGAGTTCTTCATATATTCTAGATAATAATCCTTTATCAGAGGAGCAACTGGTAAAGATCTTCTCTCATCCTGAAGGCTCTCTCTTCAGATTCTTGATTGTTTCCTTTGCTGCAGAGAAGTTTCTCCATTTAATGCCATCATATTTATTGAGACTTGGTTTTATTTCCTGGACTCTGGGGTCTTATTTTATTCTTTATTTTGAAACAAGGTCTCACTAAGTTGTGGAGGCCTCACAAGTTGCTGGCTGTGAACCTGTGATTCTCCTATTTCAGCCTTCCCAGTACTGGGATTACAGGGCAAGCATGCACCACCATGCCTGTTTGAAATTAGAGTATTACAGTGATATTTGTATATCCATGTGTACAACAGCACAATTCATAATAGCTAAATTATAGAACCAACCTAGGTGTCCATCAAGAGATGAATGGATTGCAAAATTACAGGATATATACACAATGAAATTTTACTCAGCAATATGGAAGAAAATTATGTCATTTGCAGGAAAATGGATAGATCTGGAGAACATTATGTTAAATGAGATTAGGCAATCACAAAAAGTGAAGGGTCATATGTTTCTCTCATATTGCAGAAGCTAGGGAGTATTCAGGATACAAGAGAGATTTTAGATCATGAGGGAGAAACCCCAGTAAAATGATGTGTGTTCCTACCTAATTCTCTTCTACCTTAGAGAAGGTCATAGTGGTAGGAAGAAAATTAATGAAGGAAACACTTCTGATCTTACATACATATGTGAAATTACCAATCTCAATATCATGTATGGGGAACAGGAGGGAGTGGGGAGGAAGTTAGTGGGAGACTCATCAAGTGTTGTGTATGCACCTATCATTTGGAACTAAGTTATGATGTGAGAGTATAATGTACACATAAAAGTATGTAAAAAACTATAAGTGTAGGCCACACTATAAGTGTGGCTATAAGTGTAAGGATTTTCCTCTGTATCTTCTATTTCATTAATCTCTAAGTCTGGTCTATGTGCCATGAACGTTTTTTGACACTGTAGCGCTATAGTATAATTTGAGGTCAGGTACTGTGATGCAAAGTACTTTTCCTGTGACTTCTATGGTATACACTGGGGCTCAATTCTAGATTTCCTTTTACTCTATACTCTCTCCTAGGATAATTGGATAATTTTAAGTTCCATTAGTCTTAAATTTTGTTAATATCTTAATGACTCCCAAATTAATGCTTTCCCCTAATTATTTCTGTGTAACTTCCAACTCATATACAAGTCTCCTTGGCATTTCACTTGGACATCCAATAGTACTTTCAAACTTAACACATATAATGAAATTCATTATTTCCATCAAATTTACTCTTCTAACCAGTGTTTCCACATCTGGGTAGATATTGACCATTATCCTTTCATTCCTTGTCAATACCACACAAATACCTATTTATGTAAACACCTACGATACCCACATATAGACATGCAGGATTGCAAACTCCCCGAGCAAAATATTTCGGGTCCATAAAGTAACCTCTACCATTATAATGTCTATCTAGCTCAAAATGCAAATGTCTCTCACCTAGAGTACACACACCCCCTTCTGCCAATTTTCTAATTTCCTCACTTGCTACCCACAATCTACCCTCCATAGCATAATAAATGTTAAAATATGTAAACCGGATTGGGTCCTTCATGCTTTTTCTTGAACTTATTATGAAATAGAAACTCCATCTCCAGCCAGCAGGTCCCTCTCCTGATCCATCTCTTACTATTCTTTGCCTTAGTCTTGATGCTCCAAAGCCCAGACATTCTGATCCTCTTTCTGTTCTTGTGACATATCAAGCCTTTCCCTACTGAAGGAGGACAGGGAACCAAGAGGAGATCTTCCATGGTTGGCTTTGGCTTATTATTCACATCTCCATTGCATCACCTCCTTAAAATTATCTTCCTTGACCACATGATCTACACAAAGCCCCAGAATATGTTTAACACAGCCTGTATTTTCATCACAACCCCTCCCACTATCTGATAGTTTTCTATACAAATTTACTACGGTATTCCCTGGAAGTAGCACATAGACACTCAATGTTCCTTAGATGAATAAACTATCTAGTAAATATTAAGCTCTTGTGTTTGTTCAGACTGTGTCTTGATGATACATAAATTACAGAAATGAGAAACCAGAATAAAAGATTTTGCCTTGTGTCTTCTGTTCCAATTTGATAGAAAAGCAGTATTTTAGTGTAAAGATAAAACCAAAGAAATGAAGCGGCCTGCTGTGTCTAGGAGTGGCCCTGTGCATCTGAATTGGAATATGGCTCTTTCCTGTCTTCTTTGTTCATTCATTCACATGATCATTCACTTTGTTCATTCATTCATTCACTTACCAGATACTCCTTGCCTAGTATTGTATTATTTGTGTGATATTGAGACTAAATAACAGGAGGGGACTTTCCTTTATCCTGCACTTCATATTTAGAAGCCAATCAGACCAAGAAGTCTGAAGAGGGGAGGCTGGGTGACATTGAGAACAGGCACTTATTCTGTCTCTCCCTAAACGGAATCTCACAGACCTGGGTCTGCATCTTGGTTTTTCTACTTACTAGATATGCAAGCATAAGCTGGTGATTTCTCTAAGACTCTGTTTCACCATGAAGGTGAAGGAAATTCTATGATATTTATCCCATAGGTTTGCTATGAGGATTTAATTAGAAAATAAACATAAAACATGTCATTTGGGCCCTGGCACTAGCAATCTTTAAGAAATGGTAGCCTCCGCCATGAGTGCTGTTTTATGACTCTCACTACTGCCGCTAGAGCTGCCACTCCCAGTACTATTACTACGACCATTTTCTCATTATTGAAGAAGTATGAGGCAGGTGGGCATCAGAGTTAAAGGTATTTTCAGAAATTTTCATCGACAGTTACATAACAAGCCATATTTGCTACCTCCCATGAATATCATTCACCCAGATTGTTTGGAAGGAGAAGATGCAAAAGATTTGGTAGCTGCCATTTTATAGTCTCTTTTCCAGAAACAACACAAAAAGGTAAGAAACACTGTACCATATTCTGATTTTTTTTAAAGACCTAAGCATGAAGCTGACACTTATTATTAGAGAGATTTCAGCTTGTTTACTGATTGGCCAAGAAGATGCCGTTACACAGAGTTCCTTGCTCCCAAATCAGTACACACACCTTGGCCAAGAAGAAACATTTTTAATTGCTCAGCCTTTTCTTCCCAAATGATTTGTCCTTTGGTTCTTGGAGGCTGGGCGGCCTTCTCTAGGGAGGATCATTCAGGGCCATAAATAGAACTCGAAGTTTCATGGAGCAACACTCACGCAGCTTCTGAATGCTATTTCATAAGTGGAAAAGAATCTGGGCAAGTGCTAATAACCCCTCCCCCCCAAAGAAAACCTGTACCACTTGACAAGCAACACCCAGAGCCCATGTGAACACTGAGAAGAAAAGCTACAGCACAAATTAGTTTCCTTACTTAACTAAGTCACATTTCTCCACAGCACATCATCTAAAATCCTCTTGCATGTCCCCAACCTTTCTGCCTCCTGTTTCTTCCCGTTTAATAAGCTTCCTTTTTCATTTCTGAATTCCATTCCCATTTTCCCCTTGAATGTAGCCAGGTTGTTAAATTAAAAACCGTCATCCTCTGTCTTTGCATGCACATTACTTGTTTCTATTCTGGGGCCTCATTCTGATCCGTTAGCCACTTGGCATTCTGAGCAGGTGCAAAAGGAGACTGGAGGCTCAAAGGTGTCTTCCGCCTTTCTTGACCTCTTTGATTTGAAAGCATATTACCTTAATAATAAAAATATCTGGGTTACACATTGGCTATACAGGCCAGAGAAAATCAAGTGTAGGACTTTTTTTTTTTTCTGATCTTTAAAGAAATGCTCTGAAAGGGATTCCAAACTGATTTTCCACTGGTTCTCTGTTCCTCCATTACATTATTTTTCTGTACCTTTCATACATCAGCAGAGCCCTTCAGAGTCATTTGGGATTATTGATTTTGAAGCAGCAAAAATTTTTCACACTGCCAGCGGGGTGATGCCAGCCTCTCTCTTAGCTAGCTTTTCAATCTCAGTCTTTCTACTCATCAAATGCATTTTATTCCATAATTCTTCTTAGAGTCAAACTAGTTTTCAAGGTACTGCTACTCTTTGAAAAGTGACCATGTAAAGAGTTTAAAATCTGTAGATTTAATGTGCCCACACTTAATTTCATGCTCCGTTTGCCTCATTGTTCAAAGCAAATAGTAGTTAAGTCTGTGGCTATATACATGTGTGCATCTGTGTGAGGGTATGCTTGTATTCAGTTCATGACTTCAGTTTTTACCGTATTAATATATTACTTTTTTAAGAAAATCTGCTACACAGGAAAGGTGCCAGGAAATAATTTATAATCTATCACATTAATGTGGCAGCTTCTATTTGCAAAGCATTCTCATTTCTAGGGTTAACATATTCAGCAGCACTTCTCCATTTTTCTTTGTTTTCTACTTTAAACAAGACTACTTTCAGAGGATGAAGGACTGGACAGAAGGGCAGCACTAGAAGTAGGGGAAAGTGCCTATGCATATTGTCTTTCAAATTATTTAAACACCACTTAAAGAAGCAAACCATTATTAATAACTATGGATGATGACTTTTGTGTCAGGTGCGCACAAAGATTTTCAAATCTGCCAAGTGAATACTAACTCCAAGAAGTTAAAAAGAAATAACCTAAATGGGAGAGATATTAAATAGCAAGGAGAAAGCAAATGGTTAGGTTTCCCCCCCCACAAAATAACTATAGGATTTGCTGACTGATGAAATACTGAATCAGGTGTCTACTGCACAATAGGCTTGTTCAGATGTGCTAGGTAAGGGAGGCAGACAAAGCAATTGTCCACACATGGCTTAAGCTCTAACACAAGAGACAGATGCTCAGGGCAACAACCTAGTGGTGATGAGGGCCACGGAAGCAATACAGTTGGGAGAGGAGAGGACCCAGGATAAAGGCAAGGGGCACTGTGAAGACATGCCAGCCTTAGATGGAGTGATCAGGTTTACTTCCTATTACCACTAGTCACTGAAAAAAAAAAAAAAACAAACTGAGATGAGTTAGAGGTATTTTGCATACAATTAGCATATCTAAACCTCAGCATATGAAGATAAAAATTAAAAATTGCTACAACACTGACTTTATTGAAAAGCCTCTGCTCTTCAATAGAAATATGTGCATTTTTTTAAACAAATAATAACATGGCCTCCAAACTGCTCTGAATTCTAATATGATGTTGCCCCTCACAAAGACTCTACCCCACTATTTTTTTATCTTTCATGATTGATTAAAATTTACATTGTCCCATAACAACATAATTACAATGCTCTGGAACCACACATGGTATTGTACGATTTGATGGGCTGGGCATAAAAACACAAAGCAAAGATTAACAACCACCATGAAATGAAGGGAAGATTCACTTATTCACTGTTATTCAGTTATTCAACAATTTATTAAATGCTTACTGTATGTAAGGAACTAGTCTATTTGCTGAACATACAACATGAAAATTTGTGATTTTGAGGTCAAGGGCCTCAAAAGAGACAGGAGGAGAGGAAAGGAGACACATGGAGGAAGAGTACCATAGCATCCAAATGTGAACACAGAGGAGCAGCAGACACACTGGGAACCCACAGGAACACACGCATCCTGCGGCTGGACAAGTGAGCACAGACTGGAGTCAGCGGAAGAGGGAATAGAACAAACGGAGTATTTTTAGGACAGAGGGGCTTGAAGAAACCACAAAATTGAGACAGTGGGGACACTCTGGAAAGGGAACACTGTCCAATGAAGAATTGCACCAGGGGATGGGAGAAGACCTAGGAGAGACCAGAGACTAGGAAGCCACCGACAGTGATCCAATTTGGTTCCCACATATGGTAAATTTGTGTGCTTGCAATCATTCCTGCATTCTCTCAAACTGAGCTAGGCTGGGCAGTGGTGATGCGAGGGTGAATCACACCCATGTCTATGGCCCATCTGTCAAGTCTCACATCACTGGTACCCAACCTAGCTCCCAGCCTATCATCTTACATTTCCCCATTTAATTTCTCTGGCCTACTAAACACCTGGCCCTCATCTGCTCCTGAGCCCTTGCATGCAATGGCTACTCTTGCAAGGATGTCACTTCTACCTCCGTCACCTGGGGAACTCCTGCATGCCTTTCAAGCCCCAAATCAAATATAACCTCAACTGTAGGATTTTCCCACCTTACACCCTTCCTTCTTTCCACAGGGCTTGGCAGCAGTCTCCAATTAAGGCCCCTTTCTCAGCAACGCTTTGCTATCTTCCTAAATGTCTGCTCCCACACAGAGCCATGAGCATTTCAAGGGTACTGACAGTTCTATGCATCATTTCTACCCTTTGAAGCTTTAACACACGGTCTGCCATAAAGTAGTCATTGATTCTCTGTTTGCTTTCATAAAATTTGCGATTCCAGCAGTCATTTAGAAAAAGATTCTTATGGACGTGACAGAAGGCACTATACTATATATTTTGAAATTTATTTAAAAATATATAGACATGATAATTCTGGAATGTATTCTCACTGTAACCATTCAAATAATAGACATACCAAAAAAAAAAACCCACATCCTTTTTATATTATTTTCCCAATTCTACTTTTTTCACAGTAGAGGTAGCAACTTTCATCACTTTGAGGTTCAGCTTTATGCACATTTTTCTTGCCTCTGTATTTTATACACAAAAATATGTAAAATAGCAATGCATAGTTGGCTATGAGTCCACCCCATCCCTACAAACGGGGCAGTGTGATATGGACTGTTTTTCAATTTGCTACTTTGACTTAACAATTGCTTTTTAAAATGTTTTCTATTCATCTTGAGATATTTTCTATTCATCTCATTTTCGACCACAGCACAGTGTTCACCAGCAAGCACAGACACGCAAAGGAAAGGAATAATTGAGTCCTGCCCAAGAAATATGCAAGTATTTGAAAAGACTGATTGATAGTGTCCAGTAGGAAAAGTGTCCCTCTCTTATACTGCCTTTGTGAAGTTCAAGAAGTGTTTTTCTAAAATTTTACAATGTGCGATTCCACGTAAAGTTTTCCATCCATTAGAAACACCAACACATATGTTTAAAGGATTATGTACGGTGTACACTGCTACGGTGCTTGCAATGGGGAAAACTCGGAGCTATTTTAAATGTCCATAAGGGTTAAATGGATCATGGAATAGCTGCATTTGATTCTGTCAGGTGCTAAGCATTTGGTGAGACACAGTGGCTCAGGCACATGTTAGTGGATCAGGAAATCTGGAATGAGGGTAGGGATTTATCTGGGAATCAGAGGAAGCACAGCGAGGGCACACGAAAAAGCCAGGGTCATGTGGGCAGGTGAACAGATGGTGAGTGGGCAGGAGAAAGCAGGACTCCTGCCGCTTGCCCAACGCTCAGAGAAAGAACATGGGCAAGGCTCAGAGAAAGAAGGTAGGCCCGGGACCAAGGCAGGATGGCCCTAATCTTAACAGAAACTGAAGGGAAAAGGGAGAATCCCAGGAAGGAGACAGAAAAGCGATTCTATTCACTCCAAGTACCAGGTTACAAAACAAGGAAGGGCTACTCCTACCAATGGCCAAGCTCAAAGGAGACCAAGTGTCAAGACCAGACTTTTGCCAGGGTCCCTTAAATTCTTTCTGATTAATGACCAGCATCCTACACCCTTGGCCTGGAGTGGAACCTTTAAATGTGGTCAAATGGCTTCAGCTGTGGGGATCAGAGGACTTGCAGGGCAGGGGGCCAGGCAGGTCATCATACTCAATTACTGGGTTTGGCAGGAGGAGGAGGGAAAAGTGTGGTTTTGGCAACACTGCTGGAATGATAAGTCCTTAATTAGATTACTGGACCAACCTCTGACTAGCGATGAGTGTCCTTGGGGAGGTCGTTTAATCTCTCTGTGAGACTGTGTCTGAGTATTCACAACTAAAAAATGAAAATAATATTTCAGAGGCCTCTTACAGGAGAAGCCCGTAAAAGCAATAGTGTTGCTAAAAGGATTAGATTTCAGCTGATCCTTCCATTACATAAGACCCTTTATCCATTTTTTTTTTTTTTTGCATTGCAAAAAAAAAGAAAAAGAAAAAGAAAAAAGAGCTGGACGGAGTCCCCTCAAATAACCATTGCAAAGAAATGCACTTGCTTTATTTTTATGATATGTGATGGAGCTAACTTTGCTAAACTGAAATTGGTTGTGTTATAAAATAGTCTAATATGACTGAGTCATTCACCTTCAAAAAACCCGTAAATGAGAAACAGCAGGTACAGAGAGAGTGACTTTGTCTTTCTGATGGCCCATGAAAGTTGGGCAGAATCATTACAGAAAAAAGAAAAAAGAGAGATCAGGAGAAAAGTGTGACAGGTTGGCCATAGAAGCACAGGCAGAATCAATTAACTAGAGAGCCGGTGATACTTGGGAAAATGACATTAATTTGGAATCTGACCAGTGGGCAGGCTGTCGATTTAGTGAAGAATAAAAGGCTCTTCCCAAAAGTTGCTAAGAGCAAGTTAAGAGAAAGTCTAAGGGTGGAGTGAAAGATACAAAGAAAAAATCCAATTTGGTGGTACTGGGCTTCTTTAATTTCAATGAATATAGTCTCTGCTAAAGGCTTATATAGTGTGCTGTTCCCTTAAGCTTTTGGGGAAAGGTTGAAAAAAATGCCACTATTTAAAATCAAAGCCAATAAAACCCCATTATAAATGGAAGATATTATCCACTTAAAGATTTATCTCACCGTAAAAAAATCACTTGAAAATACCCCTTAGTCCTGTTGAGATGACCTAAAGTATCCTGAGGAAATTACAAATGCAGTAATAGGAGCTCTGCTTTACCATACTGTCTTACCAGAATGGTTTAGTCTTTACGGAGTTAGAACAGAGGTAAAGTGCATGGTTGTCAGCGTGCCTGGTACTACTTAGTGGAGGAAACAGAGGTGACTGATTTCTACATCCTTAGCTGCCACCCCGGATGAAAATTAGGTAACCAGAAGAGATTTCTAAAAAGAGCAGTGGCTAAAATCTACCCCAATCAAATGAAGTCCAATTCTCTGGGAGCAGACCCAAGAACAGCGATTATACTTCACAGCCAGGGTTGAGACCCCCTGCCCTGGTGTGGACCTTCAGATGTGTGAGCTGAACTAATAAAACTTGATGTCTTTCTAATGTGATTACTCAGCTTCCTCTACTTTAGCCCCATGATTACCGAGCGACCATGGGCAGACTCTCTTTATAGGGGCGAAAAGAAGGTAATCTTTTGACCCACAGCAACTGTCTGATCGCCAGTTATAGTTCTCACTTCAAATCAATAAAAAGGACATCACATTTCTCAGTAGTACTCGTGTTGCTCTGAACAGTCCTACAGACTCTCCAGTATCTGCTTATCTATATAGGAAAGGAAATACAGACCTTCAGACTTATATAAAGCAGAAGATATGACCTGGATTCCACTTAATCCTCTTAAGTGCTACCCTCAGAAGAAGCTGTCTCACTTATTTTACAGAATTTTAAAGGCAGCTACTGGATTTCGAATAAAATAATTAATTTCTGTTTTTTTTATTATAGTAATTACATAAAACCAGATAGGAGCTGCACTTTCTTGAATGCCTCTGTCTTTTGCACCTGGGTGACCAGACATCCTGCTTTGCCTGGGACCAAAGAGGTTTCCGGAACCTGAGATCTCCAGTTTTAAAACAGAAACAGTGCTGGGGAAACCATCTCTTAGGGAGTTCTGGGGCCTCAAAAATTTCAATGCTAAACATATCCAGGATGAGTTATCCACCCTCTGCACACTCAGAGTTTCTAAAATGAATCTACTAGAGGGAAACAAGCAGATTAGAGATGTTCTCAATCTCACATGTCAATTCCTCAACACTAAAAAAGGGAATCCCACACGCACTCAATTGCACTTGCAATTAACACCTTGCAAAGTGATTTTACAGATGAAATCTCAGTTGAGGATTGAGAACAGTCACAGTTCAGGCAAAAGCAATGTGAACAGGAAAACACTATTCTCAAGACAAACCTCGAAGCCCAATAGCAAGGCGCGGCCTCAGACCAGGGGAGTTAGCATCATGGGATCAGATGCCAAGCCAATTCTGAAGCCATGTGGATAAACCTAACATTTGTTGAGAATTAGCATATGTATCAGACACTTACAAAGAGTATATAAGCAGAAGTCTATGCAATAAATCTAATTATTAAATTCACTTTATATATAAGAAAGCCTAAAGCTATAGGCTTTATTCACTCTTACACTTTCTCCACATCCAGACCAGAGTAGGAACACAAGAAATCACAAAGAAATATTCATTACCAAACATTCTAGTGTGGTGTGTATCTTAAAGGATAGTTTAATAAAATACTTTGGTTCTATATGTAGTGTGCTAAATGGCTGATACCTATTTAAATATAAATTACTTAAAAGATAAATTACTTAAAAGATAAAATAAGAGAAGGATTCAGATTAATACTATTAACCCAGCACTTGAGAAAAGAGAAATTACAAATGATGTGTTCTGGCTAGCAGTAATAGAAAAAAAATGGGGTGTGTGTTAAGAAGGAAAATTAAACTGAAAATTAGATTCCCTGCCCACGAATTTTGACAAAACTTAGAGAAAATTAATCAACCACTTTACACTTGCTTTGCTGATCACAGAAAGCCTCTGACTCCACTTGACATAAGCAAATAAAGATGGTAACACTTGACATGTAATTCTTGGCTCACTTAATTGGATTGCTTCACAAACCATTTTCAGTAATCAATGATTCCTAGTAGGAATCACAAGAGAGGATACCAGGCTGCTGGGACCTGAAACGACAGGACTGACTTTTCTTGAGTCGTCCATTCAGGGGCAGTTGTCTATGTATCAAATGCTTCTGTGCTGGGCCTACAGTGCCTTGTCTATGTGAACAAGAAACCTCTGAGACCCTCTGAACCCTCGTAACCCACTATAGCTCGAGGATCCTAAAGTCAGTATGCCTCATCTCATACCCCCACTTAATAGCTATATGACCTAGAGCAAATCGTCTTAGTATACCTGTTTCCTTGTGTGTAAAATGGAAATAATAAACCTACCATATATTCCTGGTGAAGAGTTAAGTGGTATAATCCACGTAAAGTGCTTAGGATAATGTCTACTCATCAAAACATCTACATGAGTGTTTATCATCTTTGTTATTCTATTTCAAAAGCTATGCTACCTCTAACGTTCAGATCTCCGATCCAGGTTGAGTTAAAATAGCGGCAGAACTTGTGGCAGAAATCATGTGGCCATGACTTTTGTTGCAGTGAAGTCTTAGTGTATAGTAGATGATGTCATGAGAGCTAGAATGTACTCGTTTACAGGCTGGTCTACAGGTTGGTGGACATCCAGCTTTGAACAGCCATGGGCTCAAAACCTCCTAAACCGATTGGACTTTGCATAAACCAAATATACTAGCCAATAAGAAACAGTCTGAATCTTGCTCCGACAATTATGGTCAGAGGCAAGCATGCAGAGCAGATCTGTTTATGATCTTAGTCATAATAAATAGATCTTAATCTACTTATGATGGGGTCAATCTATTCATGAGTCGGGCTTGCTACTTACACCATACGTTCAAATCAACAAGACACTTTTCCAGTTCAAGAGCCCAAGCTGGACATGGTGGCACATGCCTGTAATCCCAGCATTTGGGAAGCTAAAACCAGAGGATCGCAGGTTCAAGATCACGTTCAACAAGTGAGTGAGACTCTCGGTAACCTGGTGAGATCCTATTTCAAAGCAAAAAACAAAAAGGGTTGGGGTGTAGCTTTGAGGTAGAATTCCTGTGGGTTTAATCCCTAGTTCCCTTCCCCACCCCCCAAAAAAGCACAAACGGCCTTGTCAAAAGGCGATGTGTATCTTTCTGATCCTAAGGGTGAAGAACAGTATGGCACCTGCTGCACATCACTTTCTTATCCAGTGAGAGAGTAAGACCTATTAGAAATGTCTAACTCTTTCCCCTTCAGTAACACCATTCCCACAAACCACAAATCTTACTTTGTTGACAGTACAAGCATGTAAATCAGTGAGCAATAACATATAACAGTACCCTGGCAAAGAAAGTGGTGTGTGTGTGTGTGTGTGTGTGTGTGTGTGTGTGTGTGTGTGTGATAATATTGGGTATTGATCATCCCAGGATCAACTCCTAAATGATATAAAATGGTTGTGGGTGGTAGGGAAATAGCTGTAGCAAGTGGAACAACAACAACAAAAAATCTACCATGATTTTTGGCGTATTTACCAGGAGAAAACATGAACTGGCAATGAGGGATGGAGTTTTGCCAATTGCCTCTGTAAACCAATCAGTCTTCACATGTTCACAAAAGCACACCTCTATTGGCAGCAGCATCTTCTCTAAAACCACCAAAATGTCTTTCAACTGCCCTGCTCCTATTTCTATGGGCTCAGAAATAACTTCGGAAAATAACTCCCTGTAAAGAGAGAGCCAGTGAGGCACGTGGTCCTTCACAGAGCTCTATTGATATGAAATGATATTCTATTTCTAACATGAAAGTGTTTAGTGGGTTGGGAACTGATCTTATAACCTTCTTGTTCCCTTTACTCCTTTCCCTTCCCTCCTTGAATCAAAAAATGCCTGGCAGGATGCTGGACGCAGGGCAGAGCGGGCGAGTTCAACTGAAATGGAGCTTCATTATGTCAGCAGACTAGATATTTTT